>NC_030851.1:8950813-8964047 GCF_000208745.1 Theobroma cacao | reverse complement strand
GGGGGGGGTGGTTAGGTGAGCTTCTATTCTCCTAAACTTCTTTTCCGTTGTAGGTGAGGTTCATAAATTTTGAGAGAACAAAGCTCCCTGAGGAAATTTTAAGGCACAATTTGGAAGAGAAACGGAAATACTTTTTAGATATATGTCTTGATGCAGAGAGGAACGATGCTGAGATTCAGGTAAGTGCTGTTCTCATTTTGTGTCTGTGCATGGCATTGGCATCTGTCTCTGTGCCTATGGTCATGTCTGCTTATGTTTGTTTGAAGCTATTTATACTTGCAGTTACATGTAAATTCTCATGGTATACTTTTCTTTTGAATGAGCTAGGCTGAGGGTGTCTATAACCAGAGGCTTCAGAATTTGGCTGTGACTCTTGACAAGGTGATTACCCTCTTTGTCTCTGAATAGCAAGTTTTGAAGATCAAATATTCTCCCACAGAACAAAATATAGTCATGTGTGATATGATGTGTCCCATGGTGGGATCTTTTCTATGGTGATCCTGCAAACCAGGAGCAAAACTGTTTAGGTTTTTGAAGAGCTAAGCTTGCAAATTTGAAGTTAGAAGCTTTTGGAATGACTAGATTACTCTCTTTTTCGTTTCGTCTAATGGTTGGATGGCGGTCATCTTTATTGCATGAATCCCTGACATTGTAGTTCATGATATGAAAATTTCTAGAAGCTATAACTTCTGCATTATGAGAGAAACTTTTGTACGTGCTGATTCTACAGTATTCTAGTATTCCTACATTTATCATCTTTGAATGTTGTTTTCAGGTGAGGTATGTTATGAGATGTGTGTTTGGTGACCCCAAAAAGGCTCCACCTCCACTAGAGAGGCTCAGTCCTGAAGAAGCTGTTTCCTTTCTTTGGAAAGGAGAGGGATCACTTGTTGAGGAGCTTCTTCAGTGCATGGCTCCTCATGTGGAAGAAGACATGCTCAATGATTTGAGGTCCAAAATTCAGGACCATGACCCATTATGTTCTGACGATATCCTGAAAGAACTTCAGAAATCCATGTTATGGTGAGTGGAATGTAACAGAACATTTGTTACCATGCTGTCTCATTCTATTATAGATGTGATCTTTAATCATTTCTCTCTTCATTTTGAAGGTTGAGGGATGAGGTTCGGAATTTTCCATGTACATACAAGTGTCGGCAAGATGCTGCAGCTGACCTGATCCATGTTTATGCTTACACAAAGTGCTTCTTAAGAGTCCGGGTGAGTCTTTTTATTATTATTTTTCTGATAAACAATGTTTTTTTTTCTTTTTTTATTTTATTTTGTGGGGGGTGGAGGGTAGGGTAAAGGAGACAATGTTTGTCAATGCTATTGTATTATCATTTGAGCTAAATCAACCATTTGTATGCATAGGAATACAAAGCGGTAACTTCTCCCCCAGTCTACATCAGTCCTCTTGACCTGGGCCCCAAGTATGCTGATAAGTTGACAGGTCTTCAGGAGTATTGCAAGACATATGGTGAAAATTATTGTTTAGGGCAGCTGATTTTTTGGTATAACCAGACCAGTGTTGAGCCAGATTGCAGCCTGGTTAGAGCAAGTAGGGGTTGCTTGTCATTACCTGACATCGGTTCCTTCTATGCCAAGGTTCAGAAGCCATCAAGGCATCGTGTTTATGGCGCAAAGACTCTGAAATTTATGCTGTCATTGATGGTAAGCTTCTTTTATCCATTTTGTAATGCTACCACTGACGTTTTGAGTTATTTAAATTTCAAGTGTGGTGTATTTTATCCACATGTTATCTCATTGGAAACCTCTGGCATCCATTTTGGTTGTCTTTTAATAAACAACAACCCAGAGCAGGCTCATGACTAGTTCTATCAGAAGTTTTTATTTGGTTTTGTTGGTTTCTTCTTGGTGGGTAAAAAAATACTAATAATAATAAGTTTCTTCTTTTAATTTAGAGCAGTTCAAGAAAAATACAAGTATGCCTTTCATAGAATTTTTTTATCTGAAATCGACAACAACTTGTATGTCACAGTTACCAACAAGTTGGGGGTGTCTTCTTGGTCTTGATATGACATCTTTAATTGACCCTGTATGATCTTCCTGGATTTGCTTTCCAGACTTATTTTTGTTGTTAACTCACAAACATTGACCATTCCCTAGATTACTTGATGATTTTGATGCATCTGTACATCATAGAATTTGTTGGTTTATGGTGACATGTACTTGTGGGGGATGGAGCTAATCTATTTAATACTATTTTGATATGACAGACCTTGATTGTGTCGTGGATCAGGTTGTCTTTGTTTTGCCAGAGTGGAATGTAGTAAATTATCCTTTGTATCACAGATAGTAAAGTAGCATTCACACAATTAACGTGTTAGTAGATCAATAGGATTGACTGGAAGGAATATTGCCCTGTATAGTAATTGCACTGGTTAGTGGTATATGCCAATTCAATTAGCTCAGCATGATATCTTTTTATTGTCGGATACTGTGGCTACTTACCCGTTGTGATATGGTCCTTTTTGCAGGAGAAGCAACCTCAGAGACCTTGGCCAAAGGACCGAATATGGTCATTCAAAGCTTGTCTGAAAGTTTTGGGCAGTCCGATGCTAGATGCTGTTTTAAATAATTCTCCACTGGACAGAGATATGATGTATTGGTTGAAGCACAGACCAGCAATATTCCAGGCCATGTGGGATCGATGAAGCTTTTGTAGGGGTTTTGGGAAGGTGGCAGTAGGATTATTAGCCATTACTTTGTAAATGTTTTGGAATGATTGCTCAATTTTAGTTCGCAGCTACCCCTTAGTGTGGTAGTTGGTAATCATTCCAAAACATCATATTTCTTGTGCCGCTTTCTCCTCATTCTTATGTACAGTTTTCATCTTTGTTTTTTTAATTCATTTTCTTGTAGTAGGGCATTGTTTTTTTTTTCTTCTTCTTAAATTCAAGGAAATGACGAAAAGGAAAGAAAATCTCGAGGCTGTTTTTCACCATTCCTCGCCTTTGCCTCTCATCTTATCCCGAGAGAAATGATTCGTGACAATGTTTGTAGGATTGTAATTGATGATGAGAGGTTCGGCATGAGATTTATGTCCCAAGATTGGTAACTGTGATGACGAGGAGGCTGGGTAATCATAAATTTGAGTGGTTCATTTTTCTTATTAATTAGAGTACCAATTACGCAATGTACAGTGGCCAATGAGTCTGCCAGAGCAATCTTGAACATAACGAAGTTAAGTAAGTTTAGGTTTTAGTTTTATCGTGTTTTGTGTTTTAATCATGTCAGATAAGGTTAATATGTTTAATTGATCATATTATTGTATTTTAAATGCATGTAAATTACACATTCATCAATTTGTTAAAATTAATAGTTAAATATTATTTTAGTCTAATTATTATTTTATTATTATATTTGTTAGTCGTATTATGTTAAATTGGATATTATTATTTTGTTATAATTATTGATTTTAAATTTAAATAATAAAATTATATTTAATTACAAATATTTTAAGTTAATTAGGAAAAATTTTATATTAATCGTTCAATTGTGTTTATTAATTGTATCGTATTATATTGTATAAAAAATCTCGACACGTGTAATAAATGTGTTAGTCTTATCGTATTGCACGGTTATTAAACATATCAGTATACATGTTAACACAAATAATTATTTATATTATATTTGTGTTGACTCAAATAATCATATATTAACACAAAACTATTAAGATATAAAAATACGAATTAATGCCAAGTCTACCAGTGCCTTTGGGTTAAACAGGAAACAATGCTTAAAATCATGCAGATTTTCAACAATAAGCGCCGAGTTATTATTAGTTCAATTCTACATGGACAGAATCAATCAAAGATGAAGGTAAATTGAAGCAGGGAATAGGGATGATCTTAAGCCAGCTAATCCCAACTGTATCAAAAGCTCAAGTTCAATCTTAACGGTGAGCCCAGCCTAAGTGCCAATATCCTCTTTTGTCCTTCTGGTTTCATATTTTGAACCCGTCCGTCCCATCCCAATTCCCAGCAAGTGCAACGGCTCTACTCTGCAATGCAGACGCTAAGCTTATACCTCTCTCTTGTTTTTTCCAGTACAACTACAGCAATGCCAAAGAATAAGCAATCAATCTCCCTGTCAAAGCCGTCTCCGATCACCTATTATTTCCCGAACCCGAGAGACAAACAATCGACAAAGCAGCGGTAACGTCAGACCTGACGCCCGCGTGTCAGTTATACCCCTGCCCAGACCAGCCCAGCCCAATCATCCTTGATTCTCGTGTCGCCGCCTGCACTCATTCCCAGCATTCGTACCCTCCCCATCCAATAACAAACCCCCACGTGTCCCCGTCTCATAACGCCCCTATGTGCGTGAGCCTCAAGATACTTTTGTATTCCCGTTTTCATTTTTGTTATACTGAGCATCGCTGCTATGTTGCATTCTGCACTTTCCCTCTCTCCTCTCTTAATTTCCATTGCTACCACTTCTCTGTTTTTGACATAAACAGCATGAAAATGGAGAGAGGTTTTGGTTCCACTCATCCTTGTTATCCTCCTGCTTTCACCGCCGAGTTTAGCATCAACTCCTCCTATGAAGCCAACTTCAACTCCATTTTCAACGACCCCAATCTCCAACCCCTCCTCCCTCTACCCTCTGATCCTTCCACCTTCAACTTCTTCAGCCAAGACTTCCCTTCTCTTCCCCTCGAACCTCAACTCCCAGTCCCTGATCTTGACTCCCTTTACTCCTCTTCACTCCCCACCAAAATCCCAGACATCCTCCCTGACTCAACTCAGTTCCTTGACTTCTTTAACAAACCCTTACCAGACCTCCACTCACTCGAACAACCCCACCGCCAACCCCATTTCACTGAGCCTTCCGCCTCCTCATCAACTCGGAAGCTGAAACGTACTCGACTCGACTTAAACCTCTCTGACAACAACCCTCAAACCCTCGACTCCATAGTCCAAAGCTTCAACTCGCCTTCTCCAGTGATCCCACACAGTGAGCTAGCTCGGAAACGAAGGCAAAAGCTAAGCGACAAGACACGGTGTCTTCAAAAGCTAATGCCATGGGACAAGAAGATGGACACTGGCACCATGCTCCAAGAGGCTTATAAATATATCCGGTTCTTAGAAGCTCAAGTCTCCATTCTCCAATCAATGCCGATAAGTTCGAGCTTTGCATCTACTGAACATAATGCTCCAGTTGGATTCGATTATGGTGGGTTGGGAAGGCTGAATAGACAGCAGCTTTTGCAGGTGCTGGTTAACTCTCCGGTGGCGCAAACCATGCTTTATTCACAGGGATTTTGTCTATTTGCTTATGAGCAGTTGGTTTCCCTTAAGAAGGCTAAGGAGAGGAAAGCGGTGCTTCAACAGTTTCTCTTTGGTAATTAAGTGATAAAAATAGAGGCAGGATATGTATGGGTTTACGAATTTTCTTGTTTTGTTGTTAGATTTGAAATCTTTAGGATTATATGTGCATGGACTTTTAAGTTTTAATAGTTTTACAGTACAGGGATTAAATCAATGCAATGGAATGAATGCCTGCTCTTTCAATTTTCACTTGTTCTGGTGATGGTTATTGGGATTTTATTCTGTTCTTCATTCCTTTGATTCTCTCATATTGAACCAATGAGGAAACTTGTGAAAATTATTAATTCCATGACCAACTTGAGATTCACATGGCCCTGCCCGTGCTTCTGAATCCTGACGTTTTTACTTTATGCATCAAAAAGTAATGGTTTAAAGGGAAAATTTAGTACCAATGAGCCGCATGAGTTGAAGGTTTTGTAGATCCTGATTTGGTTTGATATGATAGGAGTGAAAGTGACAACTTGAGCTGCAACTGAATTGCTTTGTGCGCGGGAAAGTTGATGAACATGTGACTGAGGTTCGTGTGTTAAGAGAGTACGGGACTGAATCTTGATCAGGCTCACGCTCGTCTGATATTATCTTTGCATTTCGGTGACTACTACTAGTAGTCACTCACATTATCCCATCCTGCTTGCTTGCTTGCTCCGTGTCAGACGTTTTTGAGCAACTGACTCTATATATGTCTAAAAGTACTTCGGTTAAGCTTAATTTGCAAGGATTAAAAAATGAGTTTGATTGGTTATTGCTTGCACAGCCTTGTGTGACTGAGGTTGATTCATTGGGTTTTTTTTCAGTTTTTACCTCCATTTTCATTTGCTGGTTGCTGCTGGGCTCTTGTGCTCTTCCCTTTCGCCATTAGACTCGTTACTGTTTTGGTCATTTCCCTGGAGCCTGCCTGGACCAAATGGTGTCATTCTACTCCATGGCCCAATATGGTGACAATCTCCCAAGATGGCCTGGCAACTCTAATTTAAAACAAACTGAAGCCCAACAAATTTGTTTCAGATTTGAGATTTGGGCATCTCAAAATGAAATACACTCCTAGTACTAGTACATTCCAGTAAGGCGATAGCGAATTTTAAAATCAAATGCATCTAATTAACCACTACAGTGCACAACTTAATATTTGTACTTACTGATATAGTGTGAACTCTTTACAAGATGAGATGGGCATATACTTACTGAACAAGGTTTGAAAAAATGGGATACAGCTCCACCGATTTTGAGCTCTACTCACAATCTTTTCAGGATTTATATGGTACCTCTCTGATCCTCAGGGGTCCACAACTTTTCCTTGAATTGAACTAAATAGATGGATCATGAACGTGAGTTTACTGTAAAACGCGGTGTTGGACTTTGGACCTCTCGGTATCAAGGCAAGTACTTAACCACTCAATTTTTCTCTTTTTATTATTATGTTTTAATTCAGATAGCAGAAGGACATGGCTGGCTCACGTTCAATTATTCTAACCTTCTCACGGTTGCCCACCTGAACGTGCCATACTGCCACGACCACTTTGATCAGCTTTAGACACTTCAAAGGCCCCGAGGCTTACACAATTAGTATAATAAAATTAGGATGTGATTATTTCAATAAACTCCAATAAAATTTCAAACTGTAAAATGTTGAGTTTTGGTTGATCAGAATTTTAGATCTTATTTGATTAGGATTTTTGTTTGTATACAATATTAAGTAGTTGTATGATTTTAAATTTCTTATTCCACATCGAATCCTAATCATATTTTACTTTGAACTTTTATACTATAAAAGTGGATTTCTAAGTTTTAGAATTACAAATAGTATTTTGAGAACTCAAGAAAAAAAATATCTTGTAACTTTATCTTTTATTCTAAATGAATGTTTTTGGGAGGTTATTGAGAAAAAATATACAAAAGATCTCGAGTTGTTTTGAAAAGCTATAAAAATCAATTTATTATATTTTAAATTCTCAATAATAGAGTCGAATCACGTAAATTTTTATATTTTTCTATTTGCTTATTTTTTCTGAATTTTATCTTTATTAATTTTTGAGTAATTTTCACAAAATAAAATACCAAAATAATAGTTCATATGCTTAACATTTACCATATAATACTCGTACTATACGTTCACTTACAGGATGAGCAACAAATTGGAGATGGTCATTCTCCGTTTCTGCTTATTCGTGATTAAAAGTCAAAAAAACATTCACAGAGCAGTTATGGGCCACGACGGATGCCCAATGCACGCTCCTCTATGAGCTGGTTTATACCCTACTTTTTCTTCTTCCTCTACCTAAGGAATCCAATAGATAAGAGAGAAGAAGAAAAGAAAAAAAAAAAAAGGAGAAAGAAGACGCACAAAGCAAACTAAAGTAGAGCACTGTATTGACAAAAGAAGCTTTTTACTTTCTTAGACCAGCTAATCCCATTTTACATATATACTCTTTGTATCTTCCCTCAACCTTTCTTCCCATCGTCTCCTCGTCAAAGAACTTGCCATTTGTTTCTCTTTCTTGGAACCATCTTCAAGTGCTCCATATCATTTAAAAAAAAATGCTTAAACTCGGAGGCGTTCTCGTTTGTCTTCTGATTGTGGCCATGGATGTTGCAGCAGGTATTCTTGGCATCCAGGCAGAAGTTGCACAAAACAAGGTGCCTTGAAAACACTACCTTTTAATTACATGGGAAAAAGTAGATATTGCAATTTTGTGAGTTGTACTCATGAGGGTTTTTTGTTTTGACAGGTTAAGCACTTAAGGCTGTGGATATTTGAGTGCAGAGACCCAAGCCATGACGCGTTCAAGCTAGCGTTGGGTGCCGCAGCGCTGTTGACTCTAGCCCATGTTCTTGCTAACCTGCTTGGTGGATGCATGTGTGTCTGTTCTCAAGAAGAGTTCCAGAGAGCCTCCCCTAACAGGCAGCTTTCAGTGGCATGTCTCATTTTCACCTGGTAAGCAGATTTTCCTTGGAATTGTTCCTTGCTCACTCTACACGGTTAGCATAGGAATTACTATGAGTAACAACGTGAATAATTAATAGTAGCAGTAGCAGTAATAGTTATTTTTGGTGTGATTTCATATATTTTGTGGTTGATCAGGATCATATTAGCCGTTGGGTTGTCCACTCTGGTGATAGGGATATTATCAAACAACAAATCCAAGGCATCCTGTGGTTTCACGCACCATCATTTCCTGTCGATTGGAGGAATTTTGTGTTTTGTTCATGGGTTATTTTCTGTTGCATATTACGTTTCTGCCACTGCAGCTAGTGACGAAGAAAAGTAAGAAATGCCATCTTTAGGGGAACCCCTTTTCCCCAACCCTTCCAACAATACTGATCATTGATCAACAATCGCTCTCGTCCTACATGTAAAAGAAAGAACTTGCTGGACAGCTAATATTGCTAAACCTTTTCCCCCCCTCCACCTGTTTTTTAAGTTTAGTAATTGAAAGTTTGACACATTAGTCTATTCTCTTGAGATGTGTGTCATTTTGTTCTTTTGACCATCGCATGGTTTCATTGCTTTAATAAAAATAGATAGGCAATGATCGATTGGGCTCAGCATGTGTAGTTGTCTACTCACCCAAAGGAACGTACATTCCAAACCCACCTTTGCCGAGTGCCTAGTTTACTAGATCTACATATGTTAGGCACATTCTCGGCATTGGTGAAGATGAAAACTAAGAAATCATACAATCTCAAGAATTGCACTATAATTTGGCGAGGCCTTCCTTGAACTCCATGGTGTTCAAAAAAATGATAAATTCCTTCATAGCCATGTTTTCTGAATAGACTTTTGTTTTATTTTTCCATTTTGAGAGAGAGAGAGAGAGAGAGAGAGAGAGAAGAGGGGGACAAACAAACAAAAGTGTAGGCCAGAGGGTGAGTCCATAGTGGAAAATTGCAATTTGAGAATCCAAAATGTCAAACGGTCATCACGTGAGTCTCGACTTTTGACATGGCATTCCCTCATGTTATGGCACTAAACCATGCCCAAACATGCGACACCAGTTAAGAGCGCCGAAAATGCAAATAATTGCCCTCCTTTATTGAAATTGTTTTTGCTTACTCCCCCCAAAACATCTAACAATTAGCGGTGTAACTTGTCATTGGATCAGCTTTCTTGTGAACTCTTCCAGACAAGATTGCAGGACCTGAAAGTGCGTACATAGGGTACTTTTCGGCCCATCCCCGCAACGCCTTACCAACCAAAAGTGTGTTGGACCCCTCAATTAAGTGTCAAGGGTTGTTGTCGGCCCGTGGCACTGGGCTTATAAATGAGATGCCTTTAATGGGTTTTGTTTAAGTTTTATTTATATTTTTGGCATAATATTTAAAAAGCTCTTAAACTAGTTGAGAAAATTTAAATAAATTTTTATATTTTTATTATATTCAATTAAGTATTTTTATTTTTATTTTAAATCAAATAAGCTCTTGAATTTTTATTTTGAATCAAATAAACTCTTATGATTAATGATTGATTTAATTAAAATATCATTTTTCATTTTATGTTACGTGGCGCTAATGTGGCATACTAACTTGTCATAATTGATGATGATGTGGCATCTTGACATATCATAATTTATGATGAAGTAATATGCTAATTTGGTATGATAACACGACCTTGTGACATTTTTCACTTTTCACATCAACGCTATATTAATATTATGTGGATATAAAATGACAAGGAGTATTTTGATTGATGGAAATTAATTGATCATAAGTCATAAGGGTTTATTTGATTCAAAATAGAAGTATAAAAGCTTAATTGAATGTAATAAAAAAATAAGAGTTTATTTAAATTTTCTTGAATACTTTAAAAGTTTATTTGAGCATTATACTTATATTTTTTTGAGTATTATCATTTTATGCTTTTTCCTTTTTTCCGGCTTAGAGATTAGTTGAAGATTGCCTTATTTGAGTTTTCGAACAGCTAAATACTACAAGTAGTGAGCTTTTTGGTGTTATGGATGATTTGGTCCTACCCAAGTAGATGTTTACACGAGGATGTCTGTTTAGCTGTAGTTACAGCTACCAAAATTGCTGAATAAATGTTTGAATGGTAATTGAGAGGCATGGAAGTACATTAATATGCAACGAAATTTCCGTAGAAGGGAGGGTTGCTACACTTGGAATAGCCATTCGAGATGCTTAGTGGGGCAGTGCATGCTTCGATTTGGGATGCAGGTTTCACTGCAACATGGATTCAGGACATTAATAAGACTCAACTTAGAAGGCTGGATAGTAGTACATGGTGCTTGTGGAGGATATTAAGTAGATGGCATTCTTCTGTGATTTTGTGTCTTTTTTCCATGCATCCCGTGAAGCAAATGGTCTGGTCCATAACTTAGCTCGGCAGAGTTGTGAGTTGCATGGTAAGCAGTTCTGGGAGGGTTCTTTACCTCCTAATATTTTTTGTTATGTAATTTCTCAATCTTCTTTTATTGAATTAGCATTTTCCATAAAAAGGTATCATTTTATCTTTTTCTTTTTATTCTACTTTCTTGTAACTTCTTAGAAATATTAGTATTTATTGTTATTTGCGTTGCATGTAAATATTTATTTATTTATTTTTAAATGACAATTATATAAAAAATACAAATATTTCCATTAATTTTTTATAAATAAAAACTAATCATCATTGAAAGACAATTATATATAAAAGACCATATATGTTTAAATAATCTATAATTAAAATTTTATAATATTAATCTATATAAAATTCAATACTATTAGAATTATGAAAAATATTTTTTAATGAAAGCCACTCAATGCAATTAGAATTCTTATTTTATAAATTAGATAAATCTTTATTAATATTTATATAAATTAATTCCTTAAAAAGTTTAAATTACAGTGTTTTATATTTATAATCCGTAAGAAAGTTTAAGTTATAATTTCTTGTATTAAAAATTAAATTCATGTTTCATTGAGTGTTATTGTACATGAATTTAGTCAGTTGAGTTGGAACGATCAGTTACATTTTTTGAAGTGTTCAACTACAAGCATAAATGTTTGGAAAGATGCGTTGATTTTGTGGACAAAAATCTAGATCGGTTAGTGGACATGAACTTTGGTTGATTTATACATTAAATCTTGACAATGGTTACTTTAAATATATTTGTTTTTTTCCTTAATATATTAATGGTAATTTTTTTTTTATAATTGGGGGAGGGGGATTCGAACCCCGCTTTCTAGGCAGAAGATCATGCACTAATCAATGAGCCAAATGCTCGGATGCATATTAATGGTAATTGTTTTTAACTTGTTATAGGAAATCTATACTTCTACATTATTGTAGATGTATGGTGAGGATGCATCCTCTCAATTAGAGTTCGATTTGCAAGCTTTATCTCAAGTAATTGAGGGTGGAAACTAGTCACATTCGCATGTATGTGTTTGGGATTAGGGTGGCTGTTACAATTTTACTTGAGGCAACACACTTTGATGCACCAATGTTTGAGTCAACGTGTGGCATTTCCATCACAAATTGTTCCATTAAAGATCCTTGACATGAAAAAGTTGAGAATGTAAGTTTTAATCCCTAGATTCATATGTGAATATTAGAATATCAAGAGTCATATAATTATAATTGAGTACTTGTTTGATTCATTAGGGTAGCCATTTCTTGTTGCGGAATACCAGAGAACTACTAGTAGAAGCTAAGTCTTCTTTTTCGCTCTTCTCTTTTTGGTGGCTCACAATAGACAGAAACCGTTCGTTAAAAGTAAAGAGGGGACCTAGCCAAATATATAAATAGTCAAAAGACCTATTCAGTCCTTATACTCTTCAATTTTGTTCAATTCAGTCCCTGTACTCAAAATCGAACCAATTTAGTATTTTGATTTTTAGAATTACGTCAATTTAGTCCTTCCCCCTAACGCCATCTAATTTTTTTGTTAAAAGATGACATCATCACTGACGTCAGCAATGACATCAGCGGTAACCTGTCACTTTTGATGATGTGGAGTTGAGATGATGAGGTGGCATGTCACGTGACACTATACGATGACATGGTAGTGCTGATGTGGCACTAGCATGCTGACATGTCGATGCCACGTGGTAAACCAAAAAAAAATTAAATTCTACCGTGTCATAGGGATTAAAGTGGACAAAAATATATAGTATGAGGACTAAATTAAACAAAATTGAGATGTTGAGGGACTAAATTGAAAAACAAATATTTAAAAAAATACAAATCTTCAAGCAGATTATTGATATGCTTATTAATAAGCCAAAAATTTAAGTATAAAAGATTTATAGTGTTAAAATATGTATATATATAAATATTTTCTTACTTGATTATTTGATTCTAGAATATGTAAACTAATTTATCTTTTTTACAAAAATTAAGTTTGAATTCTCCTTCTATAAAAGAAATTTGGAAAAATTTCATACCTGAAGTCAAATTTATATGAATAACTTATATTATGTTAAAATAAAATAATATAAAATGACTAAATAAATTCTTTTTTCTTTTATTTATAATAGTATACAAATTTAAAATTTATTTAACTTAGTTTTTAACTTGAGCTAAAGTCAAATAAGCAAAATATGTTGATTTAACTTTTTCTTTTAAAAAAATGAAAAACAAAGATATGGAGTTAGCAATGATTATAAAAGTAATTCCTCATTCTAATGTACTTAATTTGGACATGACAAACCTTTTATTATAACCATAGAATCCAAACTCCAACCTTCCAATTATTTATTTATTTTTTATGTTTTAATTTTGTCTAATATTTCAAGTTATATTTTTTAAGTTGAAATTTTCTAGATTAAAGACTGCATTTATGATTGATAAATTCAAATATAACTATAAATATTAGAGGTGAGCAAATGTAAATCGAACCGAATCGAAATGAGTTCAGTTCTTCGAATAGTTTGGTCAGGAT
>NC_030851.1:8945682-8950652 GCF_000208745.1 Theobroma cacao | reverse complement strand
ATATTTTTTAACACCATAAATCTTTTACACTTAAACATTTGATTTATTAATAAGCATATCAATAATCTATTTAAAGATTTGTATTTTTCAAATATTTTTTTAATTTAATCCCTTAGCATCTCAATTTTGTTCAATTTAATCCCTATACTATATATTTTTGCTCAATTTAGTCCTTATGATGTGATAGAATTTTTTTTGAAAATTTTTTTGACCTGCCACATGGCATTGACATGTCAGCACTACCACGTCATCGTATAGTGCCACGTGACATTACCACATCATCACTCGATGCCACATGGCATGCCATGTCATCATCTCAATGCCATGTCATCAAAATGTGACATGTCAGCGCTGACGTTATCGCTGACATCATCATTTAACGGGTAAATTGGATGCTGTTAGGGGGAAGGACTAAATGGACGCAATTCTCAAAATCAAGGGACTAAATTGCTTTGATTTGAATATAGGGACTAAATTGAACAAAATTAAAGAGTACAGGGATTAGATAGGTCTTTTGACCATATATAAATAATAAACCTTAGTAGAGGCTTCCCCATTAAAGGTTTATTGTGCTTAGGCCTACACAACTACCAAACCACACTAACCTAATAAGATGTGCAAAACCCATCATCAACAGATCATTTTAATATTAATTGGGCTCTCATGCTTTATCTCACAACAAGACTAAATTAATAGTCTGTTTTATTAAACCGTAATTACCAATTAATAGTAGCCCACATATTAGAAAATTCTAACATTTTCCATTTTAGGCAATACTAATTGGGGTTTATTTTAAGTTAAAAAAAACACTTTAGAAAACAAGACTCCATACCGATTTACTTAATTTTGATGTGGCTACAATTTAAAAAATATGTAGCCTTTAGAGACAACGTCTTAAGAATCCTGTTCAACAGAAACATCTAATATTGAATTATGGTAGCCATTATTCCCTTTATTGACATATGAGCAATCCAAGTTACAAGTATCAGTGATCCTACCGACAATGGATCTTAGTGTGACTGTGTAGCAAGAAAATAACACCTAAATGTGATCTCAATGTGTTATTTTCATTGTCAGTCCTTTTACTGATTTCTCTAAACTTGATGAGAAATCTATATGGCATTTAACAACAAGCCTGCATGTCTCCCACTTAACCTTGAGTTTCCTTGCTAGTGTCATTAATGAGAATAACACCAAAATCACTCTCGAGATAGACACTGATCTCAAAATTTCAAAAAACATATATGCAATATAGCAATTTTAATAACTTAGATGTACATGTACAAATAATATTAAATAACAGTATAGATTATCAATCAACAATGATCGTCAATAAATATAAAATCAAACAACTCATGAATGTCTAAAACATAGAAAGGGTCTTTACATAAATACAAACCATGATGTGATAGTTTAAAAACATAAATAACATGTTTCCACTAGCCAAGCACATCAAAAGACCCTAAGATACCCATGCTTTCAACATGTCTACTAAACATTGTAGGTCTTCACCCCTTAGTCCAAGGATCAGTTAACATATCATTAGTGTTAATGTGCTTAATAACAATGTCAAAATTTTTAACAAAATCCTTGATCTTTATATACTTTATCTCCAAATGCTTAAACCCACTAGTGGTTTTGTTATTCTTAATGAGCAATACAGTAGATTTATTATCATAATAAATCTTAAGAGGTTTAGAAATGGAATCAACAACACAACCTAGAAATGAGATTTTTAAGCCAAACAGCTTCCGTAGCATCCCTATAACAAGCAACAAACTCAGCCTACATAATAGAGGAAGCTAAGAGCATCTGCTTAACACTCTTCCATGAAACAACTCCCCCAACCAACATAAAAATGTACCTTGAGATGGACTTCATGTCATCATGACAACCAGCGAAGTTAGAATATGTATAACCAACAATTTCAAGATTATCCACCTTTCTGTACACCAATATATAATCCTAAGTCTTTTGCAAGTACCTAATCACTTTCTTAGTAGTAACCAAATGAACTAAACTAGGGTTAAAAAGATATCTACCAAGAACTCCCACTGCAAAAGCTATGTTTGGCTGAGTGCAAACCTGCACATACATTATGCTCCCAACTACACTAGAATAAGGTATGTCTTTCATGGATTCTCTTTCCAAATAATTTTTAAGACATTGACTAAGCTTAAACCTATCACCTATCACAACAGGTGCATCTCCAGCCTTGCAGTTTTGCATGTTGAATTTGCTGAGCACACAATCAACGTATTCTTTCTAGGAAAGACGTAATAAATTTTGAGATTTATCTCTGCGTATCTTAATCACAAGCACAAATGAGGCATCACCAAGATTTTTCATGTCAAAAGTCTTGGATGATAATTGCTTAGTTTCATGCAACAATCCAACATGATTGCTGGCTAACATGATATCATCCACATATAACACAAGAAAAATGAACTTATTCCCACTAATCTTAAGGTATATGCATTGATCAACCTTGTTTTCCTCAAAACCCATGGAAGTAATTAACTTATCAAACTTCAAATACCACTGTTTGGAAGCTTGCTTCAGATTGTAAATGGATTTTTGAAGTTTGCACACCAAGCTTTCACTTTTTGATTCGTGAAATCCCTCAATTTGTACCATATAAACCTTTTTTTCAAGTTTACAGTTCAAGAAGGCTATCTTCACATCCATTTGATGAAGTTCTAAGTCAAAATGCGCTACAAAGACCATGATGATTCTATAAAAACCCTTGGAAGACACTGGTGAAAAAGTCTCATTATAATCTACTCCATCTCTTTGAGTAAATCCCTTTGCCACCAATTTGGCCTTAAACCTCTCAGATTTTCTCTTAGAATCTTTCTTGCTCCTATACACCAATTTGTAACCAATTAGTCTACACCCCTTTGGGAGTTCAACTAGCTCCCAAACACCATTCTGAGCCATAGAACTCATCTCATCTTTCATTGTATCTATTCATATAATAGACTGGGGATAATTAATGACATCATTGAAAGTCACAAGGTCCATCACATGACTAATATCATAATCACTCGCTTCAAGATAAACCACATAATCATTAGAAATAGCAGACTTCTTTTGCCTCAAAGATCTTCTCAAGGGCACCTCAACCTCATTTTTCTAAACAAGATGAGTAACAATGTGAGTAAAAACAAGATCTTGGGGAGGAAGATTTGTATCATGTTGCCCAGGATCTTTTCTCTTAATGGCCACAAGTATTATACCACTAGTGGCGGATTCAAGATTTTGTATTAGGTGTGGTGAGCAATCATATAAGGTTATGGATCAGGTTAATAATTTAATTTCGAGCAAAAAATTAATCACTTTTGAAATAAAATTAAATTATAATATAAAATTTTATTAACAATTTAAATATAAGTTTTTCAGATTCACCAATATAATATAGACATACAACAGAAAAAAAATTAAAATTAGATTTTCACATTAGGCATCGTAAGCTGTGCTCGATGTGCTTTCATGCTTTCAAATTCATCGATGACTAAATTCATGTCAATGGTCTTGACAATCTCTTTCTCAATGTAAAGGATAAGTGAACTAGCAAGAAAATCATCTTTCATCTTATTAAGCACCTCGTTTTTACAATTTTCATAGTTGAAAATGCACGTTCTGTAGTTGTTGTAGAAACTGAAAGAGTTAAGATAAGTTGAACCAAACGATTTAGGAGAAACTATACAACTAATTTTTTTTGTCTTTGACATTAATTGGCATAGCTTTGAGAGGGTTGAAACACTCTGCAGATATGGATCTCGTCTAATATCAAGTTCAGAATGCTCCAATTCATATTTCATATGCAATTTTTCTTGATGAGTGAAGTCATCAAGATAAAACTTTTGAGCAAGTTTGCAGATGTCATCAATCTTGAATAATTTAGATCCATTGTTAGGATCCAAAGATCAACTAAGAACAAGCAATTCCATTGCATCTTCATGAAATCTACTAGTCATCTCCTGTAGCATTGAATCTATAATACCAATGAATAAATCAATATGATAATGATGCATGATCAGAATTTGCTCACCTTTTAGTACTCAGGCTCTACTTGATTGATAAGCACCATTCATATCAAGAATTTCTATCTCATGTTTCTCACAAAAAGACTTGACTTCTTGAAACAAAACATCCCACCCATTAACTCTAAAGTTGTGAATAATTTTCTTTGTTGTAGCTACTAAATTCATTGCATTAACAATGTCTTGTGATTTACACTGAAGAAGTCTGCATAAATTACCTGCTCTTTCCAAAATTTCTATCATAAGATGTAAAATAAAAACAAATTCAAATATGGTCATCAAATCACAAGCTTCATCAGCTGAGGCCTTTTGGGATGAGGTGCCACATTCATTAATTATCTCACTTAGAACATTAAGAGTCAGATTCCATAAATTAAGTAAGCTATGAAGAGAACTCATATAAGTGCCCCATCATGTATCACTTGCCTTTTTTAATGAGCCAACTTGATTTCTTCCTTTTCCAATTTCAAGCTCATTATTAGAAACCAACTCTACAATCTCAATTGCATGAGCAATTTGCAAATGATCCTTTCTTTTTGCAAAGGAATCAACAACATTAATAATGAGAGCCAAATAGGGGAAAAATGCTTAATAGGAATGACATTTTTGCATGTTGCTTCCAATATTAATTATAGTCGATGAGCAAAACAATGAATGTAATAAAGAAATGGGCACTTTTTCAAAAAAAATGCTCTCAATCCGTTCCATTCACCTCACATGTTACTTGTTCTATCATATCCTCGCCCTTGGATATTTTGGCTACTAAGATTATGAAAAGCAAGAACACTACAAATTTTCTCCTTCAAAGTAAAAGCATTAGTTTTCTACACATGAGCCAAATCAAAGAATTTTTATCAAATGAAGCCTTTTTTATCAACAAATCTGAAGATAATAGCCATTGTCTCTTTTTTTGCATCATCTTGT
>NC_030851.1:8923164-8945429 GCF_000208745.1 Theobroma cacao | reverse complement strand
TTAGCATTTTCCATAAAAAGGTATCATTTTATCTTTTTCTTTTTATTCTACTTTCTTGTAACTTCTTAGAAATATTAGTATTTATTGTTATTTGCGTTGCATGTAAATATTTATTTATTTATTTTTAAATGACAATTATATAAAAAATACAAATATTTCCATTAATTTTTTATAAATAAAAACTAATCATCATTGAAAGACAATTATATATAAAAGACCATATATGTTTAAATAATCTATAATTAAAATTTTATAATATTAATCTATATAAAATTCAATACTATTAGAATTATGAAAAATATTTTTTAATGAAAGCCACTCAATGCAATTAGAATTCTTATTTTATAAATTAGATAAATCTTATTAATATTTATAATAAATTAGAATTCCTTAAAAAGTTTAAATTACAGTGTTTTATATTTATAATCCGTAAGAAAGTTTAAGTTATAATTTCTTGTATTAAAAATTAAATTCATGTTTCATTGAGTGTTATTGTACATGAATTTAGTCAGTTGAGTTGGAACGATCAGTTACATTTTTTGAAGTGTTCAACTACAAGCATAAATGTTTGGAAAGATGCGTTGATTTTGTGGACAAAAATCTAGATCGGTTAGTGGACATGAACTTTGGTTGATTTATACATTAAATCTTGACAATGGTTACTTTAAATATATTTGTTTTTTTCCTTAATATATTAATGGTAATTTTTTTTTTATAATTGGGGGAGGAGAGATTCGAACCTTACTCTTTAAACAGGGAGATCATGCACCAATCAATGAGCCAAATGCTCGGATGCATATTAATGGTAATTGTTTTTAACTTGTTATAGGAAATCTATACTTCTACATTATTGTAGATGTATGGTGAGGATGCATCCTCTCAATTAGAGTTCGATTTGCAAGCTTTATCTCAAGTAATTGAGGGTGGAAACTAGTCACATTCGCATGTATGTGTTTGGGATTAGGGTGGCTGTTACAATTTTACTTGAGGCAGCACACTTTGATGCACCAATGTTTGAGTCAACGTGTGGCATTTCCATCACAAATTGTTCCATTAAAGATCCTTGACATGAAAAAGTTGAGAATGTAAGTTTTAATCCCTAGATTCATATGTGAATATTAGAATATCAAGAGTCATATAATTATAATTGTGTACCTGTTTGATTCGTTAGGATAGCCATTTCTTGTTTGGGAATATCAAAGAAATATTGGTAGAGGTTAAATCTTCCTCTTTGCTCTTCTACTTTTTGACGACTCGCAATAAGTAGAGACCATTCGTTAGAAATGAAGATTGAAGAGGGGACCTAGCCAAATATATAAATAGTCAAAAGACCTATTCAGTCCTTATACTCTTCAATTTTGTTCAATTTAGTCCTTATACTCAAAATTGAAGCAATTTAATCACTTGATTTTGAGAATTGCGTCAATTTAGTCCCTCTCCCTAACGGTATCCAATTATGTCGTTAAAAGATGACATTAGCGATGATGTCATCGTTGACGTATCATATTTTGATGACATGGCATGCTACGTGGCACTGAGTGATGATGTGGCAGTGATAGGCTAACATTTCAGTGCCATGTGGCAGTTCAAAAAAATTTTCAAAAAATATTTTTTACCACGTCATAGGGACTAAATTGAAAAAAAAATATAGTACGAGGACTAAATTGAACAAAATTGAGATGTTGAGGGACTAAATTGAAAAAAATATTTAAAAAATATAAATTTTTAAGTAGATTATTGATATGCTTATTAATAAGCCAAATATTTAAGTGTAAAAGATTTATTGTGTTAAAAAATATATATAAATATTTTCTTACTTGATTATTTGATTTTAGAATATGTAAATTAATTTATCTTTTTTACAAAAATTAAGTTTGAATTTTCCTTCTATAAAAAAAATTTTGAAAAAAATTGTATACCTAAANAAAATTTAAAACCTGGTTGAAGTTTCCAACGGAAATTCCGTTAGAAAAAGTTATTACCAACGGAAATTTTTCAACAGAATATTCTGTTGGTAATAATAATTTTATATTTTTTTATTAAAATATTTTAAATTCTTTATTAATTTTATTATTCTTTTATAAAAAATTGATATTATTAAAAGTAAATATATTCATATGTGAAGTTTATAATATTTAAAATTTTAATTATGTTTTTTTTTGCTTATTTTTTTACTTTTTTAAAACTTTATTGAATTATAAATTATAAATTAATAATTTTAAATTTAAATTTAACAAAATTTGATTATGGTATTTAAATTTAAATAAAATTATTTTATAAGAAATTTTGAATAAGTTTAAATAAAATGTAAATTGGGTAAGAGGTGCATAATTTCAAAAGAATGTGTATTTATAAATTGTAAAAGTTGTAACTAAATCAACATATTTTGCTAAATTCTGAGTAAATTTAAATAAAAGGTAAATTGAGTAAGAGTTGAATAATTTCAAAAGAATGTGTATTTGTAAACTGTGAAAGTTGTAACTAAATCAGCATATTTAGTCATTTTATATTATTTTATTTTCACGTAATACAAGTTATTCATTTAAATTTGACTTTAGGTATGAAATTTTTTCAAATTTTTTTTTTGTAGAAGGAGAATTCAAACTTAATTTTTGTAAAAAAAAGATAAATTAATTTACATATTCTAGAATCAAATAATTAAGTAAGAAGGTATTTATATATATTTTTTAACACCACCATAAATATTTTACACTTAAACATTTGGCTTATTAATAAGCATATCAATAATCTATTTAAAGATTTGTATTTTTCAAATATTTTTTTAATTTAATCCCTTAGCATCTCAATTTTGTTTAATTTAATCCCTATACTATATATTTCTGTTCAATTTAGTCCTTATGATGTGATAGAATTTTTTTTGAAAATTTTTTTGATCTGCCACATGGCATTGACATGTCAGTGCTATGTTAGCACTACCACGTCATCGTATAGTGCCACGTGGCATTACCACATCATCACTCGATGCCACATGGCATGCCATGTCATCATCTCAATGCCATGTCATCAAAATGTGACACGTCAACGCTGACGTTATCGCTGACGTCATCATTTAACGAAAAAATTGGATGCTGTTAGGGGGAAGGATTAAATTGACGCAATTCCCAAAATCAAGGGACTAAATTGCTTTGATTTGAATATAGGGATTAAATTGAACAAAATTAAAGAGTACAAGGATTAGATAGGTCTTTTGACCATATATAAACAATAAACCTTAGTAGAGGCTTCCCCATTAAAGGTTTATTGTGCTTAGGCCTACACAACTACCAAACCACACTAACCTAATAAGATGTGCAAAGCCCATCATCAACAGATCATTTTAATATTAATTGGGCTCTCATGCTTTATCTCACAACAAGACTAAATTAGTAGTTTGTTTTATTAAATCGTAATTACCAATTAATAGTAGCCCACATATTAGAAAATTCTAACATTTTCCATTTTAGGCAATACTAATTAGGGTTTATTTTAAGTTTAAGAAAACACTTTAGAAAACAAGACTCCATACCGATTTACTTAATTTTGATGTGGCCACAATTTAAAAATATTTAGCCCTTAGAAACAACGTCTTAATGATCTTATCCAATAGAAACATCTAATATTGAATTATGGTAGCCATTATTCCCTTTATTGACATATGAGCAATCCAAGTTACAAGTATCAGTGATCCTACCGACAATGGATCTTAGTGTGACTGTGTAGCAAGAAAATAACACCTAAATGTGATCTCAATGTGTTATTTTCATTGTCAGTCCTTTTACTGATTTCTCTAAACTTGATGAGAAATCTATATGGCATTTAACAACAAGCCTGCATGTCTCCCACTTAACCTTGAGTTTCCTTGCTAGTGTCATTAATGAGAATAACACCAAAATCACTCTCGAGATAGACACTGATCTCAAAATTTCAAAAAACATATATGCAATATAGCAATTTTAATAACTTAGATGTACATGTACAAATAATATTACAATAACAGTATAGATTATCAATCAACAATGATCATCAATAAATATAAAATCAAACAACTCATGAATGTCTAAAACATAGAAAGGGTCTTTACATAAATACAAACCATGATGTGATAGTTTAAAAACATAAATAACATGTTTCCACTAGCCAAGCACATCAAAAGACCCTAAGATACCCATGCTTTCAACATGTCTACTAAACATTGTAGGTCTTCACCCCTTAGTCCAAGGATCAGTTAACATATCATTAGTGTTAATGTGCTTAATAACAGTGTCAAAATTTTTAACAAAATCCTTGATCTTTATATACTTTATCTCTAAATGCTTAAACCCACTAGTGGTTTTGTTGTTCTTAATGAGCAATACAGCAGATTTATTATCATAATAAATCTTAAGAGGTTTAGAAATGGAATCAACAACACAACCTAGAAATGAGATTTTTAAGCCAAACAGTTTCCGTAGCAGCCCTATAACAAGCAACAAACTCAGCCTACATAATAGAGGAAGCTAAGAGCATCTGCTTACCACTCTTCCATGAAACAACTCCCCCAACCAACATAAAAATGTACCTTGAGATGGACTTGATGTCATCATGACAACCAGCGAAGTTAGAATATGTATAACCAACAATTTCAAGATTATCCACCTTTCTGTACACCAATATATAATCCTAAGTCTTTTGCAAGTACCTAATCACTTTCTTAGTAGCAACCAAATGAACTAAACTAGGGTTAAAAAGATATCTACCAAGAACTCCCACTACAAAAGCTATGTCTGGCTGAGTGCAAACCTGCACATACATTATGCTCCCAACTACACTAGAATAAGGTATGTCTTTCATGGATTCTCTTTCCAAATCATTTTCAAGACATTGACTAAGCTTAAACCTATCACCTATCACAACAGGTGCATCTCCAACCTTACAGTTTTGCATGTTGAATTTGCTGAGCGCACAATCAACGTATTCTTTCTAGGAAAGACATAATAAATTTTGAGATCTATCTCTACGTATCTTAATCACAAGCACAAATGAGGCATCACCAAGATTTTTTATGTCAAAAGTCTTGGATGATAATTGCTTAGTTTCATGCAACAATCCAACATGATTGCTGGCTAACATGATATCATCCACATATAACACAAGAAAAATGAACTTACTCCCACTAATCTTAAGGTATATGCATTGATCAACCTTGTTTTCCTCAAAACCCATGGAAGTAATTACCTTATCAAACTTCAAATACCACTGTTTGAAAGCTTGTTTCAGACTGTAAATGGATTTTTGAAGTTTGCACACCAAGCTTTCACTTTTTGATTCGTGAAATCCTTCAATTTGTACCATATAAACCTTTTTTTTCAAGGTTACCGTTCAAGAAGGCTATATTCACATCCATTTGATGAAGTTCTAAGTCAAAATGCGCTACAAAGACCATGATGATTTTATAAAAACCCTTGGAAGACACTGGTGAAAAAGTCTCATTATAATCTACTTCATCTCTTTGAGTAAATCCCTTTGCCACCAATTTGGCCTTAAACCTCTCAAATTTTCTCTTAGAATCTTTCTTGCTCCTATACACCAATTTGTAACCAATTAGTCTACACCCCTTTGGGAGTTCAACTAGCTCCCAAACACCATTCTGAGCCATAGAACTCATCTCATCTTTCATTGTATATATCCATATAATAGACTGGGGATAATTAATGGCATCATTGAAAGTCACAAGGTCCATCACATGACTAATATCATAATCACTCGCTTCAAGATAAACCACATAATCATTAGAAATAGCAGACTTCTTTTGCCTCAAAGATCTTTTCAAGGGCACCTCAACCTCATTTTCCTCAACAAGATGAGTAACAATGTGAGTAAAAACAGGATCTTGGGGAGGAAGATTTGTATCATGTTGCCCAGGATCTTTTCTCTTAATGGCCACAGGTATTATACCACCAGTGGCGGATTCAAGATTTTGTATTAGGGGTGGTGAGCAATCATATAAGGTTATGGATCAGGTTAATAATTTAATTTCGAGCAAAAAATTAATCACTTTTGAAATAAAAATAAATTATAATATAAAATTTCATTAACAATTTAAATATAAGTTTTTCAGATTCACCAATATAAATAGACATACAACAGAAAAAAAAATTAAAATTAGATTTTCACATTAGGCATCGTAAGCTGTGCTCGACGTGCTTTCATGCTTTCAAATTCATCGATGACTAAATTCATGTCAATGGTCTTGATAATCGCTTTCTCAATGTAAAGGATAAGTGAACTAGCAAGAAAATCATCTTTCATCTTATTAAGCACCTCGTTTTTACAATTTTCATAGTTGAAAATGCACGTTCTGTAGTTGTTGTAGAAACTGGAAGAGTTAAGATAAGTTGAACCAAACGATTTAGGAGAAACCATACAACTAATTTTTTTTGTCTTTGACATTAATTGGCATAGCTTTGAGAGGGTTGAAACACTCTGCAGATATGGATCTCGTCTAATATCAAGTTCAAAATGCTCCAATTCATATTTCATATGCAATTTTTCTTGATGAGTGAAGTCATCAAGATAAAACTTTTGAGCAAGTTTGCAGATGTCATCAATCTTGAATAATTTAGATCCATTTTTAGGATCCAAAGATCAACTAAGAACAAGCAATTCCATTGCATCTTCATTAAATCTACTAGTCATCTCCTGTAGCATTGAATCTATAATACCAATGAATAAATCAATATGATAATGATGCATGATCAGAATTTGCTCACCTTTTAGTACTCAGCCTCTACCTGATTGATAAGCACCATTCATAACAAGAATTTCTATCCCATGTTTCTCACAAAAAGACTTGATTTCTTGAAACAAAACATCCCACCCATTAACTCTAAAGTTGTGAATAATTTTCTTTGTTGTAGCTACTAAATTCATTGCATTAACAATGTCTTGTGATTTACACTGAAGAAGTCTGCATAAATTACCTGCTTTTTCCAAAATTTTTATCATAAGATGTAAAATAAAAACAAATTCAAATATGGTCATCAAATCACAAGCTTCATCAGCTGAGGCCTTTTGGGATGAGGTGCCACATTCATTAAGAATCTCACTTAGAACTTTGAGAGTCAGATTCCATAAATTAAGTAAGCTATGAAGAGACCTCATATAAGTGCCCCATCATGTATCACTTGCCTTTTTTAATGAGCCAACTTGATTTTTTCCTTTTCCAATTACAAGCTCATTAATAGAAACCAGTTTTACTATCTCAATTGCGTGAGCAATTTTCAAAAGATTTTTTTTTTTCAGAGGAATCAACAACATTAATAATGAAAGCCAAATAGGGGAAAAAATGCTCAACAGGAATGACATTTTTGCATGTTGCTTCTAATATTAATTATAGTCGATGAGCAAAACAATGAATGTAATAAGCAAATAGGCACTATTTAAAAAATAATTCTCACAATTTGTTCCATTCACCTTGCATATTAATAGCGCTAACATATCGTTGCCCTCGAATATTTTGGATGTTAAGCTATGAAAACAAGCACATTACAAATTTTCTCCCTCAGAGTAGAAGCATTAGTTTTCTCCACAAAAGCCAAATCAAAGAACCTTTCTTGAATGAAGCCTTCTTTATCTACAAAAGTACAAAGCTTAAGACAATGGCCATTTGCTCTCTTTTTTGCATCATTTCGTGATTTATCTACAAGAATACCAAATTTTGAATTACCAATTTCTTCCTGAATGAAACTTTGGATTTGGCTTGCATAAAGAGCCAAAATCTCTTTTTGAATCATAAGAAATATGCAAGAAGCATTTTAAGGGGCGTTATCCAAGATAACCGAAGCTACTTCCTCACTGTAAAAAGTAATCTATTTTATGATTTCAATACAATGGCTACGATTAATTGAATCCTTACGTTTATTGTGAGTTCTAAAGGTAATACCTTGAAATGTACATAACTTAGCAGCATCAATTGAAACTTCAAGTCACAATCGAGTTTTCAAAACTTTTTCGGACTTTTGTTTGTCAACAACCTTCTGAATATTCTAAGATGAATTCATTAAATCATGACAACACTCCTTAGCTTTCTTATTTGCAGAATTTGGACCCTTTTCTTCATGGTTTAGGAAAGGATATCATTTCCCATGTTGACTTTCCTCCAATGTCGAAAAATCTCAATCGTAAAAGTAGCTAATCCAAAATGACCAGATGGTTTAGCAAATAAAAAGTAGGGAAGACAATATGTTCTATCTTTTGTTGGAGAATATTCCAACCAATTAGGATATAACTTAAACCAAGCATAAACAAACCATCGACCATTCTTTTAGTTTGCTGGATAAACACCATTTCATGGAATCCCTTTATATATGGAACAAGCTTAAGATAATTTTTGCGTATTGCATCCTTTTGGTCTACTAGGTAATCACTTATTGGCTTACGTAATCCTAGATCACGCTTTAAAGAAATATCATCAAACTTTTTAGGTTTGGTATTGGCAAACTTAATAAGGTGAGATTCTAGATAAGGACATTCATGTTCTAAAGGATTGGAAACTTTTGGATGAGGATGATGGACATTCACAGTTAACATGTTAGGAACGAAAGGTCAACATTGTCTGTCGAGATCTTTTCTTAAAGTAAGAATCAATTTTTGAATTAATCATGGCAAGCTCATTTTGTACCAATTTAATTTGAAAAAGTAAGATAAGATTATTGAAAATTTCTAAATATTTTAATCACATTATTATTTAGTTTTTCATGTTAACGTATGACATATTACATACAAAATTAGAGTCTTTAGGCAGTTAAAAATTGCATCTTGTACTCCGTAGGAATATAACATATTATATACAATAATACAAAATATTTTAGTAAATTTATGCCAAGTGTTCATACTTAGGTTAATCCAATATCTAGGAAAATACATACTAAAGCAAAACCTCCAAATTGTGACCAATAATGAACAATGCATATTAATAGTTGAAACAACTCACTCGATAATAGAACCTAATTTTGAGATTATATTGTGAGCTTTTTGATCAGTCACCTTCACCTATAAGAAAATAAAAGTATGCCTATTAAATTAAAAATACATAACAATAATTGATTTACAGTATCCTTTATAAATTCAATTATTACCAAGACAAAGCAAATGTAAAAAGTAAAATTGAATTGGGATTCGGGAATTCAAGAAACATCACCTGTGAATTATGATAGATTCATTTTAAATGTTAGGGATTTCAAAATTGGTGAGTTAAAGGGTTTAGTATAGTTATTTGGTTTGGATAGGAGAAAGGATTGAACTCAAGCCTTTAAAATTTAGCTTAGGTTCTTTACCATTACTCCAAACCAATTCATTTGATTTATTTAGGGGTGGTGAAGTTATATATTTTGAATTTTATACATATAATAACAAAAAAAAAAATTAAAAACTAAGGGGTGGCGGCTGCCACCCTTTTCCCTCTGCCTTTGTACACTAATATGTGAAGCTGGCAAAACAATGATTACACGTTTAATAGGCTCATTACCATCAACTACATCAATCATATCGCCATCAACAACATCTAATATAAAAAATTTTGCTACTTGTGATTCTACAACTTTAGTTCCATGTGTAGGGCAAAAAAACTTATATGCTTTAAAATGGTTTGGGTAACTTATAAAATAACAACGAGTAATTATGGGTTCAATCTTTCTTTTGAAAGAATTATAAATTCTAACTTTTGCAGGACATCTCTAAACACGAAAGTGGTTCAAATTGGGTTTCCTACCAATCCATAATTCAAAAGGTGTTTTACGAACGGATTTACTGGGCACTCTATAAAGAATGTACAAAGTAGTTTTAATGGCTTCACCCTAAAAAGACTTTGAAAAGTTAGTTCTGCTCATCATGCTTCGCATCTTTTGGCCACACCATTTTGTTTAGGGCTATTAGGCATGGAATATTGGGCAACAATTCCACACTTTTATAAGTATTTGACAAACGGTCCCATGTGCCGTCCAATTATACCATGTTTGCCATAGTACTTACTTCCTCGGTCAGACTTAACAATTTTGATAACTTTCTCTAATTATTTCTCTACCTTAGTTATGAAAATTTTGAATTTTTCATAAGCATAAGATTTTTAATTAATCAAGTAAAGATAACCAAAAAGAGAAAAGTCATTAATGAAGGTAACAAAGTACTTGTTACCACACAAAGTGGGTGTAAAAGGTCCATTAATGTCGGTGTGCACAATTTCCAAAATGGTCTTTACCACGAGTGACCCCATTTTTCTTAGTCTTTAGTCATTTTACCCCTTATGCAATCTACACATGTGTTTAACTTCAAAATCAAGATAAGCTAAAATGTCATCTTTTATTAATCGTTTAACTCTTTCATTAGAAATGTGACCCAGTCTTTTATGCAACATCAAAGAACAGTTTTCTTTAATAAAATATCTTTTGGACACAATGGTTTCAACATTCATGCAACTATATTCATTATTAGGGACCAAGCATAACCTATACAGATTATCAACTAGCTTAAATTCTCCAATGACTTTAAAATTTAAAAACAAGTCAACTTTTCCATTACCAATGGCAAAATAATAACAAGTTTATCTATAATAGAAACTGAAATCAAATTTCTTCTAAATGTCGGTACATGATAAATATTTTCCAAAACAAGTTCAAAACCATACTCTAAATTTAAGCTAATGGTTCTTACATGATTGACATATACTTTGGCATTGTTTCCAACTCTAGGCTTGGTTTCTTTCTCACTTGGCTTCCATTTGCTTTTAAACCCCTATAAAGTAATAACAACATGAACAGTTGCACCATTATCAAGCCACCACGAATTTGGTGGTGCACTAATAAAATAGGATTCAAAACAAACTAAAGCTAATGACTTACCTTTTTGTTTATTCTTTTTTCTCTAACCAAGACTTAAATTTGGGGCATTTATTTTTCATGTGACCTTTCTTTTTGCAAGAAAAGCACCTAACATCTTTCTTTATGATAGATTTAGGACCTTTTACCCTTTTAATCTGACCATTACCCTGCACTTTATTGTCTGAACCTACTTAGGTGCATTCAACACAAACTGCCTAGGTTTCTTAAAATTCTTCAAGTAGTAAGGTTTGGAATTGGTGGTAAGCAAAGCACTTTCACTCTTTTCTTTCTTGAGATTTTTTTCCTCAAAGACACAATTAAAGATAAGGTCATTGATACTCTAAACCACATTTATAACGTTATAGGTAGTTTTAATTTGGGTAAACTCAATGGATAAGGAATTAAAGGCATGATGGAAAATGAATTTGTTAAGAAGAATGATCTCATGGGAAGCCAATTTGGTTTGAATGTGGACCATTTTCATGACAAAATCCCTAACCCGTCCAACACTATCATACTTCATACTCGTAAGCTCACTTATAAGATTCCTTACCTTAAACTTACTAGATTTTTTGTATCTTTCACCCATAGCTTCATAAAGTTTGTTAGCAATTTCAGTCTGTTGCAACCCACTCAACAAATGCTTAGAGACAGTTCTTTTAATGGCATGCAAACACATGAAATTCACTCTATCCCACTTAGCAAAGAACTTTTTCTGTTCAATGGTGCTTTCATTAGTAAGGGCAGTAGACATATCAACATGTAATGCTATGTCTATTTCACTCATGACCAAGGCAATATACAAATTTTTATTCCATTTCTTATAGTTGGACCTATTAAGAATCTCAACAATAGGTTGATTGTTGTTCATAGTAAAGGTCACTGTTCAAGACCAGAAATGCAACTATTAGTTAATGGGAGAATAATTACCAATCGTCCATGATGCGTTAAAAAATAACCAAAGAGTTCAAGTGCATCATCACAGACTCCTCTTTGGGTAGAGAATATGACATGCTGATAGGCACCCTCCATATAAGGCTTATATGAGAATATCCTAGTTTTTGAAAAGCCTATCCCCTTTAGGCAAGTATACCTTTTAGACCGGTATACCCTCAAACATGATGCTTTATGTCCCACTCTAAATTGCTCCACACAATAACCCTTTTGGGCAAGCGATTGTATAAAGCCACTTTGTCAACCAAGCATTTACATTAATCAAAAATTTTTTTTTCCTCAAATCGAAAATTTAAAATTTGCCCAAAATCCTTAATTTGCATACTCAATCAAATGTAGGCAATAGACCATTCTAGTTGAGATACTAAGGCTAGGTGTATCAAATTTGGTTCCAAATAGTATATGTTGCATTAAAACTTAGTGTCTCGAACTTAAATAATTCTTTAAAATTATGCATATAATTACAACCCAAGATGCATAAGTTTAGAGACTAATCCAAGGAGAGTACATACTACCAACAACCTCTCAACATTCCAAAATATTGTATAATAAAATAAATTCGTAGAATGCATGCATATAAATGAGAGAAAATATATAAACATGCATAAAAATGCATAAATATTAAATAATAATTATTTTAAAGCTATATAAAATTCTAAAAAATACCCAATAAATCAAAATTAAAATTCTCTAAGGTTACCAAAAAACGAGGCTAAAACCATAACTTTCCTAGCCCCACATGCGTCACACGCGCTACCCTATATGCGTGGGCTTTGTCTAAGGATTGAACTAAGTTTTCTCTTACCTTCTGACGGGTTAATGTGACCCGACTAAAGTAAGATTTGACCTGTTCGGGTTTGTTTCTAATTTTTCTCAATTTTATGATTTTTAAGCTCATTTTAATGCAATCAAAATGATCAAAACTCAATTTTACAAAACTCATGCATCAAAACACTCCAAAAAACTACAAAACCAAGACCAATCGTCATAAACTAGATTTTTTGAGTTCTATGTTCAAATCCTAAACATCATTATCCAATCTTTATCTCTATGGTAAGAGTTAAGAGAATAGGTTTATACCAAAATGATGTATTCATTGTGAGAAACAAAAGCCCTAATTTGTTTGGGCATTAATTTCACACAAAAGATTCTGATACAAAATGTAAGTTTTAATTCCTGGATCCATGGTTGAAGATTAGAATACTAAGAGTCATATAATTATAATTGCATACTTGTTTGATTCGTTAGGGTAGCCATTCTTTGTTTGGAAGTACCAAAGAAGTACTAATAGAGGCTAGATCCTTATCTTCGTTCTTTTTTTTTTTGATGGTTCACAATAGGTGGAGATTGTTCGTTAAAAGTGAACAGGGGATCTAGCCGAATATATAAATAATAAACCTTAGTAGAAGCCTCCCATTAGAGGCTTCTTGAGCCAATGCCTACACAATCGCTAAATAACACTGACCCAATAAAATGTGCAAAACCCATCATCAACAGATCACTTTGATATTCATTGGACTCCCATGCTATTTTATAACAGGACTAAATTATCAGTTTATTTTATTAAATCAAAATTACCAATTAATAATAGTTCACATAATAAAAAATTCTAACATCTAAAACATAACGTGCTTGAGATTTGAGAGCAATCAAATGAGAAAATGAGAATATGAATAATTTCATGGAAAGAATCATGCAAATGATTGGAGATAACGTGGTTCTTCCACCACAACAATCAAGAAGTTCCTTTACCGGAGTTGATGTGGACGAGGTTACAGTTTAAAGGATGACAACGACGCATAACAAACTTGATGACTTGGTAGGGTATGCTTTGGACCTTGAGTTCCTTTTCTTTGTTTTCATGCAGTTGCAATATTTGGAGATTTTCGTGTTTTATTTGGATGTTATATTAAGATTTAGATTCTTTGACTCAAGGTTCTAAATATTTCATAAATTGTGTGCTTGTAATTTTTCATTAATTGGATCGATTTCAATTTCAATATTTTTTTTGTTTAAGGCATAATAATTTTCTTAATTGTGATTTATTAGACATATCGTTAGAATTTGCGCTTGGGGCAATGATGTAGCTAGTGAGGTTCTAACCGAGGCGCGTCTGTTGCTGATTGAAAACTATTTTCAAACCCCCTCATAGGCCTGGGTTCGACCCTAGCCTTTGAGAATTTCTAGAAGGGCTCCCTTTGGGGTAAAGTCCTACAAAAAAAAAAAAAGACATATCGTTAGAATTTAACATTATTGTTCATAGATTGTTACAAAATTAGTCTATCAAGTTAGAATTATAAGATATTATCAACAGAATTTTGTTGCTAAAATACAAAATTTTTGAAAAAATTCCATTTTTTGACAGATAGGTGATCTTTTTAGATGGAATTCAAAGCATTTTCAATGAATTTTTTACTTTTTTTTGTTGAACTTCCAACAAATTTCTAACTTTTTTCAATGAATATTTAATTTTTTATGACGAAATTCAAAAGTATTTTCAACAAATTTCTAATTTTGTTTCATCGAATTTTTGATGAATTTAATAACATAAATAATTTAAAATAAGAGTAAAATTTAATTAACTTTTGATAAAAAATTCATCATTATCAAAGAAAATTTTCTCATTGGTAATGGTTGGATCATTATTGATAGAAATTTTCATCATTTTGGACCAAATTTTTTGTCGACAAAAGTTAGACCATTATCAACATAATTTTTTCGATTATGGGAAAATGCCAAAACATGCAGCTGTCAAGTATCAAATCAAACATGACCATCTTTTAATAAATGGATAAGTCGGTGGAACATTTCTACCAACAACTTGATTAGAATCTCTGCAAATTCACGTTTGTATCGGCAAATATTTACAAAGATTGCCGAATTGCTCGTCAAGCTTGATTTGAATTTTGAACATAATTTTTAAATGATATATTATTTTTATTAATAAAATTATTTTTTATAAACTATACTTAAAATATAAAAAAAATAATATAAAGCTGTTTTTTATATTTTAATATAATTCAATTTAAATGATGAATTGAAATAAGATTAAACAGTTAATTTTGTTTAGTAAAATTAGCAAAATACTATTAATTAAAAGTTAGTTTATTTGTTTATATATATTTAAAAGTATTTTGATAATTTCACTGTTAACAGCTTAATCTTTTCTGAGAAAAGAAATTGTTTACAAAATGTTAATTAAAAATATATATATCAATGTAGTGTTAATTGAAAAAAAATTATAAGATAATAGGTAAAAAAAGAAAAAAAAATTCCAAAACTAGGGATTGGAACTTAAAATTTTAATCGTGCACCTACCCTCCATTCATGTTTTTTTTGGTCACTTCTCGTTCATCCCTTAACCAAGCCTTTCCCTCTAAAGCTTGGTCTTGTTTATTTCAAAAACTACTACTAAAAACTCTTGATCAATTTTATGTAAATGCAAGTTTTCAGACACTCAATTATTTTGGAAATGGGTATGAATGTGGGTACAATGATTATTGGTTTGGGATTTACAAACTTGTAAAGATGATGATATTTGTTTAGTCTTGGATTTTGTGGACGGTGATGGATATGCTTTGTAGAGGACCCATCTCTTTAAATTGTTGTAGTGGTTTTTGGATTTTGTGTCTGGATATCTTGTGAGAGAAAAAAGGGTGTAGATAGTAAAATGGAAAAGAAATGAAAACAAGATGGGATACAACATGTCATACATAACAACCCATGAACATGATAACAATTTAATTTTATTAGAGGTTTAGAGTGCTTTTGAACTTGAAGAAAGAGGAAAAGATAAAAGAACAAGAAGAATGAACAATATTAACTTAAGAATAATAGAACCTCAAGAAACAAATTTTATTCGTCTCTGTTCAAAAGACGAGGGACCTATTCAGCTGTGATAGGTTCGGCAATGAGTGACATCAAAAGATCCTTTGTCACTCCGGTTGATGTTCCAATTCCATCTCCGTGCTGGAAGATGCACTGAGCAGTGCGTGCCATGTTTAAGCACATGTTTATCATGGATCTTGGTAGTAAATTTTTGTAGCTTTCCTCATTTAACTTTTTCCATGAATGAGCCATCAATTCCTTAATGTGATCTCTTGCTTCTTCTTTGGACGCTCCTGTTTCAATCATGTAGCACTCTGTTGATTTTGCCACGTCTCCTCTAGCACTCTCGGCCTTAGCAGAAAAAGCAAAAAAGGGTTAATTTGATGCACTGTACTATATATATTTATTAATTACACATTTGAGTAGTACATACCTTGGAAGTACCCAAATCATCGGCAAGTCGGGTGATTAGGGACGACCAATATATTAGCTCAACCCCATGCTTGAAGCAATAATCAAGAGATTTTTCTGTCATTGAGCCTGCTTGTAAAATATAAGCATGAACTATGGCTGCAGGGCCACCCACTGAGATCCATGCGTTTTCTAAATACTCCTCCAGGACTGGTGTGTGCCCGTTGTAAAACCATCTCGCTTCAGTTAAATATGATGCACAAAGTTTTTTCCACTGCAGTAAACATAGAATTTCAGATAAATTAACTGCGGCATTGCTACAAAATTTGCCATTTTTATGAGAATTTTTTCTTATAGGCACTAGCTTCCATACCTCTTGCCTAATGTAGTGGGTGATATCCAATCCATGATCTATTAGGATATCATGTCCCAATTCGTTAACAAAGTTGAACAAGGCTAAGTAGCATGGCTTCATATATTCAGGAAGGTCCTTCATGGCCCCAATATCCCATCTGAATTGCCAAAATCAATAAAAGAAAAAGAAATGGAGGAATTTGTTAGATCATTTCCTATTTTAATCCCCAAGAGGAAAAGAAGTAGAAGAATCTTTGTCGTACTGATTTACTGCTCTGGTAAAGAGTTCAAGTTCATCCAGCATTCCATATACATCATACATGTCATCAATCGCGGTTAAAATGCATACGAATCTGGTGAGGTAAATCCTGCATTTGGAGAATTGAGGCTCGAAGATGATTCCCATTGCCCAGATATAATTTTCCATCAATCGATCCCGTGAAAAACTCATCTTCTCTTTAAACCCTAAGTCTCTCCACCACCTGTTGAAACAAAAGATGCCTTTGGATTAGTACTATATTGATTAAAATAGTTTACTAATGCAATTATTCTTACGTCGCCAACTCTTTGAGTTCTTGCTGGTGAACTGCTTGCACAAGATTGAAATCTAGCTTGGCTAGCTCAATCAAAATTGAGTTCTTCGAGTCATCCTTTTGGTAGACATCTATGAAAGTCCTTGCCTCAATCCGGAGCATCTTCCAATGTAAAGGAACTTGTAGGGACTGTTGCACTTGGAAAGCTAAATTACTACCTATCTTCCCCAATGAGGACTTGAGATGCTCTGCACTGAATTTCTGGGCCTCTTCCATAACATCTTCTCCATGCATTCCAAGGTGTGAAGCTTCATACAAACTCAAAAGCCCTGCCATGTCTCCTCGTAAACTGTCCACGAATTTCCCATCTCTACCTCTGAATTTGTTGAACACGTCTGTTTTCCACCGCGATCATCAGAAAGTGAATGGGTCGATTAAATTCGGGAATAAAATTAGGCCATATCTGGCTTTATACAATTATATTTAACGGTTACAACTCTGCTATCACCTGTGCTTATTGGAAAAGCATGTTCACGTAGAATCCGGAACAGCAGTGAAGTTGTATAAAGATCTCCGATTACAGTTTCTTTAAGGACATTGTTTAGAGCCTCATCAATCTCTTTGCCAAAATGGTAGGCCACACCTAAACGCTGCATTAGGTCGATTAGCTTCCATGTAGCCCAAGGGTCTGGGGCAAATGCCAGCAAACTTGTAACCTCTTTCTTCAACTCCTTTAATTTAGTACCATGAAACTCATACTGCAACACATGCTAGTACAAAATTCAGATCAAAGAAAAAAAGGCTCTAAAGCAAAGCAAATCCATGATGAAAAAGTTTACTTGCCGAATATGGAGTGGTCAAGGATTCAATGACTTTTGGGTCCCAAATGCTAGGGTGGTAATTAGCTGATCGCCGTTGCTTTGCTTCTACGCAACAGGGCTTTGAACTGATTGTGAAAGAGTGAAGTAATCCTGATCGGCCTAGCTTTCTTCCTGTTGTAAGCCATAGTGAAAACAAGTTTCTGTGGCAGTCAATTACAGCAGAACAAGGAAGAGTGGAGGGAGGGGCAGCTATCAGTTTTTTCATTATTCGTAAACGTTTTAGAGGAAACAGGATGTCCATTCCTTAAATAAAAAGTTATACACGGTCAACTTTTGGTGCTCTTAATTACTTACTACTAGAGAGAAATGTACCTACCACCTCATCGCGGTGGACTGCAATTTTTTATTACTCATATTTCAAAAAAAAAAAGGAAAAAATTGTGAAAAATAGACATCGTGATAAAGTGATTTCAAAAATAACCACTCGTATAAAGTTATCTATTTCTAGCAAAAAAACAAAGCATGAGTAGACCAAAATACCTTTAAAAACATCTTTTCAAATTAGGGTCCCGATATCTCCCTCTCGCCAGAAAGAAAATAGAAAAAAAATAAATGCTCAACTGTTTGAGCTCAGTCATCTTTTTCTCTCAATTCTCTGAACTGTCTCAACTCTGCCAACTCTCTATTGAGCACCATCGTCATCAGCTCTCTGAACTGTATGAGCTCTGTCAACTCTCTGTTGAGCACCATCGTCATCGGGCTGTGGTCTATCTCTCGGCATGTGACCATATTGTCGTAGATTAACAGACCTTATAGCAGAGATGACATCAAGGTATGTTATTGGGTTTATTGATGCAACACTTAAATTTTTGAAACATTTGGTGTAAATTAGAACATGGATTAGAAACATTGCCCAGAGTTGTTACACGCCATGCATCTATAACATGTGTTAGGTTATTTTAGCGTGTCACGACATTGGTTATTTTAGGACAGTTCGTGTAACGAGTCAATAATTACACTGATTAGCGTGTCACATGCCATAGGTATTTTATGCCAGTTCGTGTAAAGACACAGTAATTATAGTCATTGGTGTGTCAGCGTTGGCGTTATATGCATGGCGTGTTACCACTTTTTACGTTATATGCATGGTGTGTTACCACATTTTACATTACATGCATGGCGTGTTACCACATTTGTGTTACCACATTTTACGTTATATGCATGGCGTGTTACCACATTTTACGTTATATGCATGGTGTGTTACCACATTCTGCGTTATAGCATGGTGTGTTATAACATGACTGACAAATTTTAGAACACGACATGTCATGTAATGTGTTAAATGATTGGCAAATTATTGTTGTTTTCAAAATTTCAATGGGGTTCCAATTGTTCGACTTGTGATAAGACACTGTGGTCAGTGGGTGGATGGCATTTACAAGGGTGGTGAGTCACGAATGCGAGGGGTTATGAGTGATTTGTCGTTTACGGGATTGATGAAGCTGGTTAAAGATGTTGTTGGGTTAAATTCAGAAATTGACGAGATTGAGTTACATGTATTGATCAGTACACCTGGAGAGCTATCATGGCCAATTATCAAAGACGATGAGGATGTTGCATTAATTCTGCTAGAACAAAGAAATGTTCTGGTTGTGTATGTTAGCATTAAGGGACGCCAAACAAATGTTATGTCACATGAAGAAGCTGAACAACATGGTAATCAGCTTAATCAAAATGAGATATACAATGCTTCACATATACCACAACATTCGGTCTGTAACCTACAGCAATGGCAATTGACGTATGCACAAGAGTTTGTGTAGCCCGGTAGACACACAACATTCATAGAATAGTTGGCTGCACAATTCTGATCAGGATATGCATCGAACCAATTAGTTACTTCTGTCTAACAAATGCAATAATTGGGTAAAACTGTACAGGGTGTAATGGCATTTTCAAATGAGAATGCGACACTTGAGTACAACACTGTGACGTTGGAGGGTGACACTGCGACGCTCGAGGATAATACTGCATGTGATAAGGTAAATGAGGATTTGTTCCTTGCCGGTGAAGATAGATTTGATGACAATTCGGATGATAGGCCTGATGAATGGCATGATGAGAGTGTAGGCAAGGACTAGCTTTATGACAATGACATTCCAATTTACAATAATGTTGAAGGCGAAACGGAACTTGTTGGAGGTGTTGATGTAGGAGATGTTCAGTGTGATGACCCCATATACAATAACCCCATCGCTGATGAGAACGTGATTCGTTCCCCTGGTACATTACTCCATGACAGTTTTCAAGAAAGGAGAAATGCAGGGATATCTCGTACATGGGTAATTCCAGGTGCAGAAAGGTTCTCCTTCCAAACAATTACAATTGAAGAGTCGACATATGCCGATGATTGCTTAAACAAAGGAAGAATATTTTCCTCGAAGGTCAAGTTGAAACGAGCTTTGAACATGTTGGCTCTAAACTCTAAAAGAGCAGTTTGGGATAAGAGTAAAAAGGTCATGTAAAGCTCGTTATGAGGTTGATTGCAAGGACAAGGCATGCAAGTTCAATGTGCGTGCAAGAAAGTTACCTGAATGAGGAGAATATTGGTAAGTTCGGACGTTCCACAAAATACACACATGTATTGTCGATGGTTTGCAAGGGCAATTTGTAATCGCGAGTGCGAAGATAATTGGTGAACTTATGTCACACAAGTTTCAAGCTAATGATGTAGCATTGAGACCTAAGGATATAATTGGTGAAATAAGGGTTTAGTGGGGATTGGAGTGCTTGTATGGTAAGGCCTGGCAAGCGAAGGAGTATGCGGAGAGGCTTGCTTTCGGTCCCCTAGAGGAGTCATTTCAACTACTACTTTTATATTTTTATATGTTGGAACAAGAAAATCCCGGCACAGTCATTGCATGGCTACTGATGAGGCAGAAAGATTCAAATATTCTTTCTGGGCATATGGGGCTTGTATTTGGGGGTTTAGGGATGTAATGCGTCATACGGTTGCAATTGATGCGACACATCTGAAAGGCAGGTTCAAGGGTTTTCTGTTTGTCGTTGTATGCAAAGATGCGATCGAGTGCGTATATCCAATTGCATTTGGCATCAGCCATGTTGAGCACGAAGACTCGTGGACGTGGTTTCTTAGCAAGCTGCGTGATGCGATAGGTTGTCTTGAAAATACTATGTTCATTTCTGATCAGCATCTCGGCATTACGAAAGCAATTCAAAATGCATACCCTAAAGCGCACCATGGTTTATGCGGGTACCACTTGAAGAAAAACTTTAAAAACAAGTTCAAACGTGACGACATTTCTATGATTTTCACCCTTGCTCAAGATTGCTATAAGGTTTCTGATTTCAACAGACATATGAACCAGCTTAAGTAGATTCAAGCGGGAGCCCACGCTGACCTTATGAGAATAGGCCCTGAAAGATGGGCACGTGCCTATTCATCGACAAGGCGATACCAAATGATGACATCCAACATTGCGGAATGTGTTAACTCATGCTTGAAGCATGCAAGATAAATGCCAATCACTATTTTGATCGAGTTCATCAGAGACATGTTCGAGCGTTAGTTCCATGACCTGTACGAGGAGGCTGTCAAGGTGACCACGCCCCTCAACCCTTGGGTTGTGAGGCAGTTGAGCAAACAGTTCAATGATGCACATCGCTTTGTGGTTAAACCTATCAATCGAGTGGAGTTCGAAATTAAAGACGGAAAGATGGACGGACTTGTAAACCTGTCCACGAAGACGGGTTCATGTTGTGAGTTCCAAACAAATTTACTACCATGCAGCCATGCCATTGCAGCAATAAGGTAAGAATATCTTTATTTCTTATTTGAACCCGAATTGACATAGTATTTACATTGTGCTTGAAGATTGAGTTCATTGTATTTTTCAGTAAATGCAAACGTGAAGCCATTGAAATTTGCGCTGACTACTACAAGACAACCGTTTTGGTGGAGGGTTATATGGGGTCCATTCGCCCGATAAGCCATCCTAATGAGTGGAACATCCCCCCTCATGTGAAACAAATTGCCGTCTTGCCACCACCTTGGCAAGGCCAAGAGGGAAGACCTAGGAGGAGAAGGATTCCATCGGTTGGTGAAGGCAGTCGAGCACTGAGATGTTCTCAATGCAAGAGGTATGACCATAACAGACAGAATTATCCATCACCATTTGCAGTTCCATCCACAAATCCGGCACCATCTCCAACTCAATCGGGGCCTCCACGAGTGCGCCAACAGAAAACATGTTCAAGTTGCAGACAAACTGGTCACACACGCAACAAATGTGCAATACGAAAGACAATGTTTGAAAATGTAGGGTGTCTTGTGGATGAAGACAGCTTGTCGGCCTAACTAAATGTGTAACTCATGTGCAATACCTTTGTCACAATTTGCTCTTGCAATATCTTACATTCATTCATATTTGGATTTTGTGTTTGTTAGTTTCCTGTTGTAGATGAGTCTTTATTTTTTTCATTAATTTTGT
>NC_030851.1:8878991-8922111 GCF_000208745.1 Theobroma cacao | reverse complement strand
CCTGGTTCAACTGCAAACACAGATATGTTATTCAATAATCACATAAGGAATTGTTGAACACAAACCATTAGAATAATCCTTACCAGCTATTCGCTGCATGGACCATGGTCTTCCTCTTCTTCCATCAACTCAGGGCCTTACAACTCATCAACTCTTGTAGAATGGGTCAACTGTGATAACATATATTACTATGTTATTCAATAATCATATATGAAATTATTGAACATTAACCATTAGAATTTTAATATCCTTATCGGTAGTTCATTAGCACTTGCGGTTGAGCCGAATCGATCAGTCATTGAGGACCTATTGTCACCTCTATTAACTATAATAATAAAAATTACTATGTTAATCGATAAACATGTGAAAATGTTGAAAACAAATCGTTAGAACCGATCTTACCAACAGCTCGTTACCATTGTGCATTTAAAGAGGACCTCTCGGTGGTTGTAGAGCTGCTGTCGCCTGGTTCAATTGCAAACACAGATATGTTATTCAATAATCACATAAGGAATTGTTGAACACAAACCATTAGAATAATCCTTACCAGCTATTCGTTGCATGGACCATGGTCGTCCCCTTCTTCCATCAATTCAGGGCCTTACAGCTCATCAACTAAAGCAACGGCAGTGTGTCTCCGCTTCATGCCAGCAGTGGCTCATATCTCTTTCAAGTTTCTCCTATTTTCCCTCTCACCTAAGCCCCAAATCGCCAGATCCTCCATGTGCCTTATTGGCACGTATTGATGGCCCTCAGATAACGGGACATCAATGTCCACAAAATAATCCTGATTGGCCTCATCCAGGGTGGGCTCCAAGGTCTCCACTGCCCACAACTCCAATGAATAAATCAATCTGATAATGATGCATGATCAGAATTTGCTCACCTTTTAGTACTCAGCCTCTACCTGATTGATAAGCACAATTCATATCAAGAATTTCTATCTCATGTTTCTCACAAAAAGACTTGACTTCTTGAAACAAAACATCCCACCCATTAACTCTAAAGTTGTGAATAATTTTCTTTGTTGTAGCTACTAAATTCATTGCATTAACAATGTCTTGTGATTTACACTGAAGAAGTCTGCATAAATTACCTGCTCTTTCCAAAATTTCTATCATAAGATGTAAAATAAAAACAAATTCAAATATGGTCATCAAATCACAAGCTTCATCAGCTGAGGCCCTTTGGGATGAGGTGCCACATTCATTAATTATCTCACTTAAAACTTTGAGAGTCAGATTCCATAAATTAAGTAAACTTAGAAACCTCATATAAGTGCCCCATCATGTATCACTTGCCTTTTTTAATGAGCCAACTTGATTTTTTCCTTTTCCAGTTTCGAGCTCATTAATAGAAACCAACTTTACTATCTCAATTGCGTGAGCAATTTTCAAAAGATCTTTTTTTTTTTCAGAGGAATCAACAACATTAATAATGAGAGCCAAATAGGGGAAAAAATGCTCAACAGAAATGACATTTTTGCATGTTGCTTCCAATATTAATTATAGTCGATGAGCAAAACAATGAATGTAATAAGCAAATAGGCACTATTTAAAAAATAATGCTCACAATCAGTTCCATTCACCTTGCATATTACTAGCTCTAGCATATCGTTGCCCTCGAATATTTTGGATGTTAAGCTATGAAAACAAGCACATTACAAATTTTCTCCCTTAGAGTAGAAGCATTAGTTGTCTCCACATAAGCCAAATCAAAAAACCTTTCTTGAATTTAGCCTTTTTTATCTACAAAAGTACAAAGCTTAAGACAATGGCCATTTGCTCTCTTTTTGCATCATTTCGTGATTCATCTACAAGAATACAAAATTTTGAATCACCAATTTCTTCTTGAATGAAACTTTGGATTTGGCTTGCATAAAGAGCCAAAATCTCTTTTTGAATCATAAGAAATATGCAAGAAGCATTTTAAGGGGCATTATCCAAGATAACCGAAGCTACTTCCTCACTGTAAAAAGTAATCTATTTTATGATTTCAATACAATGGCTACGATTAATTGAATCCTTACGTTTATTGTGAGTTCTAAAGGTAATACCTTGAAATGTACATAACTTAGCAGCATCAATTGAAACTTCAAGTCACAATCGAGTTTTCAAAACTTTTTTGGACTTTTGTTTGTCAATAACCTTCTGAACATTCTAAGCTGAATTCATTAAATCATGACAACATTCCTTAGCTTTCTTATTTGCAGAATTTGGATCTTTTTCTTCATGGTTTAGGAAAGGATAATCATTTTCTATGTTGACTTTCCTCCAATGTCGAAAAATCTCAATCGTAAAAGTAGCTAATCCAAAATGACCAGATGGTTTAGCAAATAAAAAGTAGGGAAGACAATATGCTATATCTTTTGTTGGAGAATATTCCAACCAATTAGGATATAGCTTAAACCAAGCATAAACAAACCACCGACCATTCTTTTAGTTTGCTGGATAAACACCATTTCATGGAATCCCTTTATATATGGAACAAGCTTAAGATAAGTTTTGCATATTGCATCCCTTTGGTCTACTAGGTAATCACTTATTGGCTTACGTAATCCTAGATCACGCTTTAAAGAAATATCATTAAACTTTTTAGGTTTGGTATTGGCAAACTTAACAAGGTGAGATTCTAGATAAGGACATTCATGTTCTAAAGGATTGGAAACTGTTGGATGAGGATGATGGACATTCACAGTTAACATGTTAGGAACGAAAGGTCAACACTGTTTGTCGAGATCTTTTCTTAAAGTAAGAATCAATTTTTGAATTAATCATGGCAAGCTCATTTTGTACCAATTTAATTTGAAAAATTAAGATAAGATTATTGAAAATTTCTAAATATTTTAATCACATTATTATTTAGTTTTTCATGTTAACGTATGACATATTACATACAAAATTAGAGTCTTTAGGCAGTTAAAAATTGCATCTTTTACTTCGTAGGAATATAACATATTATGTACAATAATACAAAATATTCTAATAAATTTATGCCAAGTGTTCATACTTAGGTTAATCCAGTATCTAGGAAAATACATACTAAAGCAAAACCTCCAAATTGTGACCAATAATGAACAATGCATGTTAATAGTTGAAAAAACTCACTTGATAATAGAACCTAATTTTGAGATTATATTGTGAGCTTTTTGATCAGTCACCTTCACCTATAAGAAAATAAAAGTATGCCTATTAAATTAAAAATACATAACAATAATTGATTTACAATATCCTTTATAAATTCAATTATTACCAAGACAAAGCAAATGTAAAAAGTAAAATTGAATTGGGACTCGGGAATTCAAGAAACATTACCTGTGAATTATGATAGATTCATTTTAAATGTTAAGGATTTCAAAATTTGGTCAGTTAAAGGGTTTAGTATAGTTATTTGGTTTGGATAGGAGAAAGGATTGAACTCAAGCCTTTAAAATTTAGCTTAGGTTCTTTACCATTACTCCAAACCAATTCATTTGATTTATTTAGGGGTGGTGAAGTTATATATTTTGAATTTTATACATATAATAACAAAAAAAAAATTAAAAACTAAGGGGTGGCGACTGCCACCCTTTTCCCTATGCCTTTGTACACTAATATGTGAAGCTGGCAAAACAATGATTACACATTTAATAGGCTCATTACCATCTACTACGTCAATCATATTGCCATCAACAACATCTAATATCAAAAATTTTGCTACTTGTAATTCTACAACTTTAGTTCCATATGTAGGGCAAAAAAACCTATATGCTTTAAAATGGTTTGGGTAACCTATAAAATAACAACGAGTAATTATGGGTTCAATCTTTCTTTGAAAGAATTATAAATTTTAACTTTTGCAGGACATCTCTAAACACGAAAGTGGTTCAAATTGGGTTTCCTACCAGTCCATAATTCAAAAGGTGTTTTACGAACGGATTTACTGGGCACTCTATAAAGAATGTACAAAGTAGTTTTAATGGCTTCACCCTAAAAAGACTTTGAAAAGTTAGTTCTGCTCATCATGCTTCGCATCTTTTGGCCACACCATTTTGTTTAGGGCTATTAGGCAGGGAATATTAGGCAACAATTCCACACTTTTGTAAGTATTTGACAAACGGTCCCATGTGCTGTCCAATTGCACCATGTTTGCCATAGTACTCACTTCCTCGGTCAGACTTAACAATTTTGATAACTTTCTCTAATTGTTTCTCTACCTTAGTTTTGAAAATTTTGAATTTTTCATAAGCATAAGATTTTTAATTAATCAAGTAAAGATAACCAAAAAGAGAAAAGTCATTAATGAAGGTAACAAAGTACTTGTTACCACACCAAGTGGGTGTAAAAGGTCCATTAATGTCGGTGTGCACAATTTCCAAAATGGTCTTTACCACGAGTTACTTCATTTTTCTTCGTCTTTAGTCATTTTACCCCTTATGCAATCTACACATGTGTTTAACTTCAAAATCAAGATAAGCTAAAATGTCATCTTTTATTAATCATTTAACTATTTCATTAGAAATGAGACCCAATCTTTTATGCAACATCAAAGAAGAGTTTTCTTTAATAAAATATCTTTTGGACACAATGGTTTCAACATTCATGCAACTATATTCATTATTAGGGACCAAGCATAACCTATACAGATTATCAACTAGCTTAAATTCTCCAATGACTTTAAAATTTAAAAACAAGTCAACTTTTCCATTACCAATGGAAAAATAATAACAAGTTTATCTATAATAGAAACTGAAATCAAATTTCTTCTAAATGTCGATACATGAAAAACATTTTCCAAAACAAGTTCAAAACCATACTCTAAATTTAAGCCAATGGTTCTTACATGATTGACATCTACTTTGGCATTGTTTCCAACTCTAAGCTTGGTTTTTTTCTCACTTGGCTTCCATTTGCTTTTAAACCCCTATACAGTAATAACAACATGAACAGTTGCACCACTATCAAGGCACCACGAATTTGGTGGTGCACTAATAAAATAGGATTCAAAACAAACTAAAGCTAATGACTTACTTTTTCATTTATTCTTTTTTCTCTAACCAAGACTTATATTTGAGGCACTTATTTTTCATGTGACCTTTCTTTTTGCAAGAAAAGCACCTAACATCTTTCTTTATGATAGATTTAGGACCTTTTACCCTTTTAGTCTGACCATTACACTGCACTTTATTGTCTGAACCTACTTAGATGCATTCAACACAAACTGCCTAGGTTTCTTAAAATTCTTCAAGTAGTAAGGTTTGGAATTGGTGGTAAGCAAGGCACTTTCACTATTTTCTTTCTTGAGATTTTTTTCCTCAAAGACACAATTAAAGATAAGGTCATTGATACTCTAAACCATATTTATAACGTTATAGGTAGTTTTAATTTGGGTAAACTCAATGGATAAGGAATTAAAGGCATGATGGAAAATGAATTTGTTAAGAAGAATGATCTCATGGGAAGCCAATTTGATTTGAATGTGGACCATTTTCATGACAAAATCCCTAACCCGTCCAACACTATCATACTTCATACTCATAAGCTCACTTATAAGATTCCTTACCCTAAACTTGCTAGATTTTTTGTATCTTTCACCCATAGCTTCATAAAGTTTGTTAGCAATTTCAGTCTGTTGCAACCCACTCAACAAATGCTTAGAGACAGTTCTTTTAATGGCATGCAAACACATGCAATTCACTCTATCCCACTTAGCAAAGAACTTTTTCTGTTCAATGGTGCTTTCATTAGTAAGGGCAGTAGACATATCAACATGTAATGCTATGTCTATTTCACTCATGACTAAGGCAATATACAAATCTTTATTCCATTTCTTATAGTTGGACCTATTAAGAATCTCAACAATAGGTTGATTGTTGTTCATAGTAAAGGTCACTGTTCAAGACCAGAAATGCAACTATTAGTTAATGGGAAAATAATTACCAACTGTCCATGATGCGTTAAAAAATAACCAAAGAGTTCAAGTGCATCATCACAGACTCCTTTTTGGGTAAAGAATATGACATGCTGATAGGCACCCTCCACATAAAGCTTATATGAGAATATCCTAGTTTTCTAAAAGCCTATCCCCTTTAGGCAAGTAGACCTTTTAGACCTGTATACCCTCAAACATGATGCTTTATGTCCCACTCTAAATTGCTCCACGCAATAACCCCTTTGGGCAAGCGATTGTATAAAGCCACTTTGTCAACCAAGCATTTACATTAATCAGAAAAAAAAAATTTTTCTCAAATCGAAAATTTAAAATTTGCCCAAAATCCTTAATTTGCATACTCAATCAAATGTAGGCAATGGACCATTCTAGTTGAGATACTAAGGCTGGGTGTATCAAATTTGGTTCCAAATAGTATATGTTGCATTAAAACTTAGTGTCTTGAACTTAAATAATTCTTTAAAATTATGCATATAATTACAACCTAGGATGCATAAATTTAGAGACTAATCCAAGGAGAATACATACTACCAACAACCTCTCAACATTCCAAAATATTGTATAATAAAATAAATTCGTAGAATGCATGCATATAAATGAGAGAAAATATATAAACATGCATAAAAATGCATAAATATTAAATAATAATTATTTTAAAGCTATATAAAATTCTAAAAAATACCCAATAAATCAAAATTAAAATTCTCTAAGGTTACCAAAAAAGGAGGCTAAAACCATAACTTTCCTAGCCCCACATGCATCACACGCGCCACCCTATATGCATGGGCTTTGTCCAAGGATTGAACTAAGTTTTCTCTTACCTTCTGACGGGTTAATGTGACCCGACTAAAGCAAGATTTGACCTGTTCGGGTTTGTTTCTAATTTTTCTCAATTTTATGATTTTTAAGCTCATTTTAATGTAGTCAAAATTATCAAAACTTAATTTTACAAACTCATGCATCAAAACACTCCAAAAAACTACAAAACCAAGACCAATCGTCATAAACTAGATTTTTTGGGTTCTATGTTCAAATCCTAAACATCATTATCCAATCTTTATCTCTATGGTAAGAGTTAAGAGAATAGGTTTATACCAAAATGATGTATTCATTGTGAGAAACAAAAGCCCTAATTTGTTTGGGCACTAATTTCACACAAGAGATTCTGATACCAAATGTAAGTTTTAATTCCTAGATCCATGGTTGAAGATTAGAATACTAAGAGTCATATAATTATAATTGCATACTTGTTTGATACGTTAGGGTAGCCATTCTTTGTTTGGAAATACCAAAGAAGTACTGGTAGAGGCTAGATCCTTATCTTCGTTTTTTTTTTTTTTGATGGTTCACAATAGGTGGAGATTGTTCGTTAAAAGTGAACAGGGGATCTAGCCGAATATATAAATAATAAACCTTAGTAGAAGCCTCCCATTAGAGGCTTGTTGAGCCAATGCCTACACAATTGCTAAACAACACTGACCCAATAAAATGTGCAAAACCCATCATCAACAGATCACTTTGATATTCATTGGACTCTCATGCTATTTCATAACAGGACTAAATTATCAGTTTATTTTATTAAATCAAAATTACCAATTAATAATAGTTCACATAATAAAAAATTCTAACATCTAAAACATAATGTGCTTGAGATTTGAGAGCAATCAAATGAGAAAATGAGAATATGAATAATTTCATGGAAAGAATCATGCAAATGATTGGAGATAACGTGGTTCTTCCACCACAACAATCAAGAAGTTCCTTTACTGGAGTTGATGTGGACGAGGTTACAGTTTAAAGGATGACAACGACGCATAACAAACTTGATGACTTGGTAGGGTATGCTTTGGACCTTGAGTTCCTTTTCTTTGTTTTCATGCAGTTGCAATATTTGGAGATTTTCGTGTTTTATTTGGATGTTATATTAAGATTTAGATTCTTTGACTCAAGGTTCTAAATATTTCATAAATTGTGTGCTTGTAATTTTTCATTAATTGGATCGATTTCAATTTCAATATTTTTTTTGTTTAGGCATAATAATTTTCTTAATTGTGATTTATTAGACATATCGTTAGAATTTGCGCTTGGGGCAATGATGTAGCTAGTGAGGTTCTAACCGAGGTGCGTCTGTTGCTGATTGAAAACTATTTTCAAACCCCCTCATAGGCCTGGGTTCGACCCTAGCCTTTGAGAATTTCTAGAAGGGCTCCCTTTGGGGTAAAGCCCTACAAAAAAAGAAGAAGACATATCGTTAGAATTTAACATTATTGTTCATCGATTGTTACAAAATTAGTGTATCAAGTTAGAATTATAACATATTATCAACAGAATTTCGTTGCTAAAATACAAAATTTTTTGAAAAAATTCCATTTTTGACAGATAGGTGATCTTTTTAGATGGAATTCAAAGCATTTTCAATGAATTTTTTACTTTTTTTTGTTGAATTTTCAACAAATTTCTAACTTTTTTCAATGAATATTTAATTTTTTATTACGAAATTCAAAAGTATTTTCAACAAATTTTTAATTTTGTTTCATCGAATTTTTGATGAATTTAATAACATTAATAATTTAAAATAAGAGTAAAATTTAATTAACTTTTGATAAAAAATTCATCATTATCAAAGAAAATTTTCTCATTGGTAATGGTTGGATCATTATTGATAGAAATTTTCATCATTTTGGACCAAATTTTTTGTCGACAAAAGTTAGACCATTATCAACATAATTTTTTCGATTATGGGAAAATGCCAAAACATGCAGCTGTGAAGTATCAAATCAAACATGACCATCTTTTAATAAATGGATACGTCGGTGGAACATTTCTACCAACAACTTGATTAGAATCTCTGCAAATTCACGTGTGTATCGGCAAATATTTACAAAGATTGCCGAATTGCTCGTCAAGCTTGATTTGAATTTTGAACATAATTTTTAAATGATATATTATTTTTATTAATAAAATTATTTTTTATAAACTATACTTAAAATATAAAAAGTAATATAAAGCTGTTTTTTTATATTTTAATATAATTCAATTTAAATGATGAATTGAAATAAGATTAAACAGTTAATTTTGTTTAGTAAAATTTTCAAAATACTATTAATTAAAAGTTAGTTTATTTGTTTATATATATTTAAAAGTATTTTGATAATTTCACTGTTAACAGCTTAATCTTTTGTGAGAAAAGAAATTGTTTACAAAATGTTAATTAAAAATATATATATCAATGTAGTGTTAATTGAAAAAAAATTATAAGATAATAGGTAAAAAAAGAAAAAAAAATTCCAAAACTAGGGATTGGAACTTAAAATTTTAATCGTGCACCTACCCTCCATTCATTTTTTTTTTTGGTCACTTCTCGTTCATCCCTTAACCAAGCCTTTCCCTCTAAAGCTTGGTCTTGTTTATTTCAAAAACTACTACTAAAAACTCTTGATCAATTTTATGTAAATGCAAGTTTTCAGACACTCAATTATTTTGGAAATGGGTATGAATGTGGGTACAATGATTATTGGTTTGGGATTTACAAACTTGTAAAGATGATGATATTTGTTTAGTCTTGGATTTTGTGGACGGTGATGGATATGCTTTGTAGAGGACCCATCTCTTTAAATTGTTGTAGTGGTTTTTGGATTTTGTGTCTGGATATCTTGTGAGAGAAAAAAGGGTGTAGATAGTAAAATGGAAAAGAAATGAAAACAAGATGGGATACAACATGTCATACATAACAACCCATGAACATGATAACAATTTAATTTTATTAGAGGTTTAGAGTGCTTTTGAACTTGAAGAAAGAGGAAAAGATAAAAGAACAAGAAGAATGAACAATATTAACTTAAGAATAATAGAACCTCAAGAAACAAATTTTATTCGTCTCTGTTCAAAAGACGAGGGACCTATTCAGCTGTGATAGGTTCGGCAATGAGTGACATCAAAAGATCCTTTGTCACTCCGGTTGATGTTCCAATTCCATCTCCGTGCTGGAAGATGCACTGAGCAGTGCGTGCCATGTTTAAGCACATGTTTATCATGGATCTTGGTAGTAAATTTTTGTAGCTTTCCTCATTTAACTTTTTCCATGAATGAGCCATCAATTCCTTAATGTGATCTCTTGCTTCTTCTTTGGACGCTCCTGTTTCAATCATGTAGCACTCTGTTGATTTTGCCACGTCTCCTCTAGCACTCTCGGCCTTAGCAGAAAAAGCAAAAAAGGGTTAATTTGATGCACTGTACTATATATATTTATTAATTACACATTTGAGTAGTACATACCTTGGAAGTACCCAAATCATCGGCAAGTCGGGTGATTAGGGACGACCAATATATTAGCTCAACCCCATGCTTGAAGCAATAATCAAGAGATTTTTCTGTCATTGAGCCTGCTTGTAAAATATAAGCATGAACTATGGCTGCAGGGCCACCCACTGAGATCCATGCGTTTTCTAAATACTCCTCCAGGACTGGTGTGTGCCCGTTGTAAAACCATCTCGCTTCAGTTAAATATGATGCACAAAGTTTTTTCCACTGCAGTAAACATAGAATTTCAGATAAATTAACTGCGGCATTGCTACAAAATTTGCCATTTTTATGAGAATTTTTTCTTATAGGCACTAGCTTCCATACCTCTTGCCTAATGTAGTGGGTGATATCCAATCCATGATCTATTAGGATATCATGTCCCAATTCGTTAACAAAGTTGAACAAGGCTAAGTAGCATGGCTTCATATATTCAGGAAGGTCCTTCATGGCCCCAATATCCCATCTGAATTGCCAAAATCAATAAAAGAAAAAGAAATGGAGGAATTTGTTAGATCATTTCCTATTTTAATCCCCAAGAGGAAAAGAAGTAGAAGAATCTTTGTCGTACTGATTTACTGCTCTGGTAAAGAGTTCAAGTTCATCCAGCATTCCATATACATCATACATGTCATCAATCGCGGTTAAAATGCATACGAATCTGGTGAGGTAAATCCTGCATTTGGAGAATTGAGGCTCGAAGATGATTCGCATTGCCCAGATATAATTTTCCATCAATCGATCCCGTGAAAAACTCATCTTCTCTTTAAACCCTAAGTCTCTCCACCACCTGTTGAAACAAAAGATGCCTTTGGATTAGTACTATATTGATTAAAATAGTTTACTAATGCAATTATTCTTACGTCGCCAACTCTTTGAGTTCTTGCTGGTGAACTGCTTGCACAAGATTGAAATCTAGCTTGGCTAGCTCAATCAAAATTGAGTTCTTCGAGTCATCCTTTTGGTAGACATCTATGAAAGTCCTTGCCTCAATCCGGGGCATCTTCCAATGTAAAGGAACTTGTAGGGACTGTTGCACTTGGAAAGCTAAATTACTACCTATCTTCCCCAATGAGGACTTGAGATGCTCTGCACTGAATTTCTGGGCCTCGTCCATAACATCTTCTCCATGCATTCCAAGGTGTGAAGCTTCATACAAACTCAAAAGCCCTGCCATGTCTCCTCGTAAACTGTCCACGAATTTCCCATCTCTACCTCTGAATTTGTTGAACACGTCTGTTTCCACCGCGATCATCAGAAAGTGAATGGGTCGATTAAATTCGGGAATAAAATTAGGCCATATCTGGCTTTATACAATTATATTTAACGGTTACAACTCTGCTATCACCTGTGCTTATTGGAAAAGCATGTTCACGTAGAATCCGGAACAGCAGTGAAGTTGTATAAAGATCTCCGATTACAGTTTCTTTAAGGACATTGTTTAGAGCCTCATCAATCTCTTTGCCAAAATGGTAGGCCACACCTAAACGCTGCATTAGGTCGATTAGCTTCCATGTAGCCCAAGGGTCTGGGGCAAATGCCAGCAAACTTGTAACCTCTTTCTTCAACTCCTTTAATTTAGTACCATGAAACTCATACTGCAACACATGCTAGTACAAAATTCAGATCAAAGAAAAAAAGGCTCTAAAGCAAAGCAAATCCATGATGAAAAAGTTTACTTGCCGAATATGGAGTGGTCAAGGATTCAATGACTTTTGGGTCCCAAATGCTAGGGTGGTAATTAGCTGATCGCCGTTGCTTTGCTTCTACGCAACAGGGCTTTGAACTGATTGTGAAAGAGTGAAGTAATCCTGATCGGCCTAGCTTTCTCCCTGTTGTAAGCCATAGTGAAAACAAGTTTCTGTGGCAGTCAATTACAGCAGAACAAGGAAGAGTGGAGGGAGGGGCAGCTATCAGTTTTTTCATTATTCGTAAACGTTTTAGAGGAAACAGGATGTCCATTCCTTAAATAAAAAGTTATACACGGTCAACTTTTGGTGCTCTTAATTACTTACTACTAGAGAGAAATGTACCTACCACCTCATCGCGGTGGACTGCAATTTTTTATTACTCATATTTCAAAAGAAAAGAAAAAAATTGTGAAAAATAGACATCGTGATAAAGTGATTTCAGAAATAATCACCCATATAAAGTTATCTATTTTTAGCAAAAAAACAAAGCATGAGTAGACCAAAATGCCCTTAAAAACATCTTTTCAAATTAGGGTCTCGATATCTCCCTCTCACCAGAGAGAAAATAGAAAAAAATAAATGCTCAACTGTTTGAGCTCAGTCATCTTTCTCTCTCAACTCTCTAAACTGTCTCAACTCTGCCAACTCTCTATTGAGCACCATCGTCATCAGCTCTCTGAACTGTATGAGCTCTGTCAACTCTCTGTTGAGCACCATCGTCATCGGGCTGTGGTCTATCTCTCGGCATGTGGCCATATTGTCGTAGATTAACAGACCCTATAGCAGAGATGACATCAAGGTATGTTATTGGGTTTATTGATGCAACACTTAAATTTTTGAAACATTTGGTGTAAATTAGAACATGGATTAGAAACATTGCCCAGAGTTGTTACACGCCATGCATCTATAACATGTGTTAGCGTTATTTTAGCGTGTCACGACATTGGTTATTTTAGGACAGTTTGTGTAACGAGTCAATAATTACACTGATTGGCGTGTCACATGCCATGGGTATTTTATGCCAGTTCGTGTAAGGACACAGTAATTATAGTCATTAGCGTGTCAGCGTTGGCATTATATGCATGGCGTGTTACCACATTTTACGTTATATGCATGGCGTGTTACCACATTTTACATTACATGCATGGCGTATTATCACATTTTACATTACATGCATGGCGTGTTACCACATTTTACGTTATATGCATAGCATGTTACCACATTCTACGTTATATGCATAGCGTGTTACCACATTCTGTGTTATAGCATGGTGTGTTATAACATGACTGACAAATTCTAGAACACGGCATGTCATGTAATGTGTTAAATGATTGACAAATTATTGTTGTTTTCAAAATTTCAATGGGGTTTCAATTGTGCGACTTGTGATAAGACACGATGGTCTGTGGGTGGATGGCATTTACAAGGGTGGTGAGTAACGAATGCGAGGGGTTATGAGTGATTTGTCGTTTGCAGGATTGATGAAGCTGGTTGAAGATGTTGTTGGGGTAAATTCAGAAATTGACGAGATTGAGTTACATGTATTGATCAGTACACCTGGAGAGCTATCATGGCCAATTATCAAAGACGATGAGGATGTTGCATTAATTCTGCTAGAACAAAGGAATGTTCTGGTTGTGTATGTTAGCATTAAGGGACGCCAAACAAATGTTATGTCACATGAAGAAGCTGAACAACATGGTAATCAGCTTAATCAAAATGAGATATACAATGCTTCACATATACCACAACATTCGGTCTATAACCCACAGCAATGGCAATTGACGTATGCACAAGAGTTTGTGTAGCCCGGTAGACACACGACATTCACAGAATAGTTGGCTGCACAATTCTGATCAGGATGTGCATCGAACCAATTAGTTACTGCTATCTAACAAATGCAATAATTGGGTAAAACTGTACAAGGTGTAATGGCATTTTCAAATGAGAATGCGACACTTGAGTACAACACTGTGACGTTGGAGGGTGACACTGCGACGCTCGAGGATAATACTGCATGTGATTAGGGAAATGAGGATTTGTTCCTTGCCGGTGAAGATAGATTTGATGACAATTCGGATGATGGGCCTGATGAATGGCATGGTGAGAGTGTAGGCGAGGACTAGCTTTATGACAATGACATTCCAATTTGCAATAATGTTGAAGGCGAAACGGAACTTGTTGGAGGTGTTGATGTAGGAGATGTTCAGTGTGATGACCCCATATACAATAACCCCATCGCTGATGAGAACGGGATTCGTTCCCCTGGTACATTGCTCCATGACAGTTTTCAAGAAAGGAGAAATGCAGGGATATCTCGTACATGGGTAATTCCAAGTGCAGAAAGGTTCTCCTTCCAAACAATTACAATTGAAGAGTCGACATATGTCGATGATTGCTTATATAAAGGAAGAATATTTTCCTCGAAGGTCGAGTTGAAACGAGCTTTGAACATGTTGGCTTTAAACTCTAAAAGAGCAGTTTGGGATAAGAGTAAAAAAGTCATGTAAAGCTCGTTATGAGGTTGGTTGCAAGGATAAGGCATGCAAGTTCAATGTGCGTGCAAGAAAGTTACCCGAATGAGGAGAATATTGGCAAGTTCGGACGTTCCACAAAATACACACATGTATTGTCGATGGTTTGCAAGGGCAATTTGTAACCGCGAGTGCGAAGATAATTGGTGAACTTATGTCACACAAGTTTCAGGCTAATGGAGTAGCATTGAGACCTAAAGATATAATTGGTGAAATAAGGGTTTAGTGGGGATTGGAGTGCTTGTATGGTAAGGCCTAGCAAGCGAAGGAATATGCGGAGAGGCTTGCTTTCGGTCCCCTAGAGGAGTCATTTCAACTACTACTTTTATATTTTTATATGTTGGAACAAGAAAATCCCGGCACAGTCACTACATGGCTACTGATGAGGCAGAAAGATTCAAATATTATTTCTGGGCATACGAGGCTTGTATTTGGGGGTTTAGGGATGTAATGCGTCATACGGTTGCAATTGATGCGACACATCTGAAAGGCAGGTTTAAGGGTGTTCTGTTTGTCATTGTATGCAAATATGCGATCGAGTGCGTATATCTAGTTGCATTTGGCATCAGCCATGTTGAGCACGAAGACTCGTGGATGTGGTTTCTTAGCAAGCTGTGTGATGCGGTAGGTTGTCTTGAAAACACTATGTTCATTTCTGATCAGCATCTCGACATTACGAAAACAATTCAAAATGCATACCCTAAAGCGCACCATGGTTTATGCGGGTACCACTTGAAGAAAAACTTTAAAAACAAGTTCAAGCATGACGACGTTTCTATGATTTTCACCCATGCTCAAGATTGCTATAAGGTTTCTGATTTCAACAGACATATGAACCAGCTTAAGTAGATTCACGCGGGAGCCCACACTAACCTTATGAGAATAGGCCCTGAGAGATGGGCACGTGCCTATTCACCGACAAGGCGATACCAAATGATGACATCCAACATTGCGGAATGTGTTAACTCATGCTTGAAGCACGCAAGATAAATGCTAATCACTATTTTGATCGAGTTCATCAGAGACATGTTCGAGCGTTGGTTCCATGACCTGTACGAGGAGGCTGTCAAGGTGACCACGCCCTTCAACCCTTGGGTTGCGAGGCAGTTGAGCAAACAGTTCAATGATGCACATCGCTTTGTGGTTAAACCTATCAATCGAGTGGAGTTCGAAGTTAAAGACGGGAAGATGGACAGACTTGTAAACCTGTCCACGAAGACGTGTTCATGTTGTGAGTTCCAAACAAATTTACTACCATCCAGCCATGCCATTGCAGCAATAAGGTAAGAATATCTTTATTTCTTATTTGAACCCTAATTGACATAGTATTTACATTGTGCTTGAAGATTGAGTTCATTGTATTTTTCAATAAATGCAAACGTGAAGCCATTGAAATCTGCGCTGACTACTACAAGACAACCGTTTTGGTGGAGGGTTATATGGGGTCCATTCGCCCGATAAGCCATCCTAGTGAGTGGGACATCCCCCCTCATGTGAAACAAATTACCGTCTTGCCACCACCTTGGTGAGGCTAAGCGGGAAGACCTAGGAGGAAAAAGATTCCATCGGCCGGTGAAGGCAGTCGAGCACTGAGATGTTCTCAATGCAAGAGGTATGACCATAACAGACAGAATTACCCATCACCATTTGCAATTCCATCCACAAATCCGGCACCATCTCTAAGTCAATCGGCGCCTCCACGAGTGCGCCAACAGAAAGCATGTTCAAGTTGCAGACAAACTGGTCACACACACAACAAATGTCCAATACGAAGGACAATGTCTGAAAATGTAGGGTGTCTTGTGGATGAAGACAGCTTGTCGGCCTAACTAAATGTGTAACTCATGTGCAATACCTTTGTCACAATTTGCTCTTGCAATATCTTACATTCATTCATATTTGGATTTTGTGTTTGTTAGTTTCCTATTGTAGATGAGTCTTTATTTTTTTCATTAATTTTGTCGATATATTATTTGATTATATATTTCATTTTGTCCATAGTTTTGAACACTTAATAGACTTACGAAGTCCTTATATTGTTACCTCCATATAAAACTTTAAGCCAATCAATTAACAAAATAATAATAATAATATTGTACCAAGGAGTTTACTTTAAAGGATGCAAGTCTAGAAAGAGAAAATTTTGGACTCATTAAAAACATATGATATGAAATTTAAGATTAAAACACATGACTTGACCAAACAAATCATCCAATCAAATTTGATCTATGAATCATAATAATTAATTTTTATTAAATTAAAACATTTAAAAAATAAAATTGAAATATAAGGACAAAAATTCCTAAAAATATATTTTGCTAAGCTAACACTCTGAGTGCATGCAGATTTTTGTGGTGACACACTAACTTCTTGCAGTATTGTTGGGTGACACGGCACGCCCAATCTTATGATGACACGCTGAATGGAACCAGATTGTTGACGTGACACGCTGAGGGCATGCAGATTTCTATGGTGACACGTTGACTTCTTATAGTATTGTGGGGTGACACAGCACGCCCCATCTTGTGGTGACACACTGAGTTGAACCAGATACTTGGCGTGACACATTGAGTGCATGCAGATTTCTGTGGTGACACGCTGACTTCTTTCTATATTCTGGGTGACACGTCACGCCCCATCTTATGGTGACACGCTGAATGGAATCAGATACTTAGCGTTACACGCTGAGTGCATGCAGATTCTTGTGGTGACACGTTGACTTCTTGCTGTATTTTACGGTGACACGACACGCCCCATCTTGTGGTGACACGCTTCAACCGTTGTGCTTTTTACATCCCGACGGCTCACTGAGGGGTTGACGTATGGGCTTGGTTTGTATTTTCTCGCCATTTTCACCTGAGCCTACTCAGTTGGGTTTGAAATTTCTACTGCATGATGATGGACATCAGATGACTCTAGTGACGACAACCGGGAGCCACTGGCTTCAAGAGTGCTCTAAGGAATATGGTCCCCTCTTGTTGCTGGCTCCACTAATGCATCGACTTGAGGAATATCCTCTTCTTTCGCCACGACTGAGTGAAAGTCCTCCTCCCCTCCTACATATGCATCGATAACCGGATCAACCTCAGGAACAAAGTCTCCCTCAACACTAGCAACGTCATCATGAATGTGCACACCAGGTTCATCATCGTGCCCATCATCAGCATCATCGTGGCCCTCACCAGCACCGCCAGATGAAGGACCGCCCTACATAACGAGACAAATGAAAAAATTCGTTACCTCATATAATACCACAAACCATAAACCGAGAATAAAAAATAGAACTACACCTACTAAACGTAACGACCAATATATGAGCGAAGATAGAATAACGTACTTGTGATTTGAAGCCGTTTAGAATTCGAGCAACGACACGGTCCTCAAACATTTGCATCACCAGAGTCAACGACTGAATTGAAGCCTTCAGCTCTGACATGTCTTTTCATATCGGTGCATGATCCGTCGCAGCTGACGCTTTGTGACTACTCCGTCATTGACTCTTGTCGACTACGTCAATTGTAATAACATATATTACTGTGTTATTCAATAATTATATATGAAATTGTTGAACATTACTCGTTAGAACTTTAATATCCTTACCAGCGGCTCATTACCACTTTGCGGTTGAGCAGGACCGATTGGTGGTCGAGGAGCTATCATCGCATCGTCCAATTGCAAACACAAATATGTTATTGGATAATCACATATGAAATTTTTTAACACAAACCGTTATAACCATCCTTACCGGTTCCTCACTAGTACTGTGAGTTTGAGGAGGATCTATCGGTGGTTGTGGAGTTATCGTCGCATGGTCCAACTGCAAACACAGATATATTATTCGATAATCACATATGGAATTATTGAACATAAACCTTTAAAATCGTTCTTATCGGCTCTTCACTGCCATTTCCATGGTCGTCACCTTCCTCCATCAACTCAGGGACCGAAAGCTCATCGACGATAGCAGAGGCGATGCGTCTCCACTTCATGGAACCAGTAGCTCTTTTGTGCTTCAAGTTTCTCCTATTTTCCCTCGCACTTAAGCCCTAATTCGCCAGATCCTCCATGTGCCCTATTGGCACGTATTGGTGGCCCTAAGATAACGGGACATCAATGTCCACAAAATAATCCCGATTGGCCTCATCCGAGGTGGGCTCCAAGGTCTGCACTGCCCACAACTGCAAAATAGGGATTGTGATTAAATTTTAGGAAAAATTATTATACAAATTCATAGCAGAAATTAGTAGCTGTTCACTCACCTGCTGAGATGACTCCAACATCTCAACTGCCTTATAGAAGTCTTTTGGCTTCTGGTTGCATTGCCATCTGCACATGCATGGGTAGACATCCTTTGGAACAGAAGGGGCAACTATCTTTCGTAAGGCCGAAATTACCTTCATTGCCCAGAACTTCAAGTCAAATGTAACCATTACCAGACCGTAAATGATAAACGATTGCAACCATAAATTATTATGTCAAAAGAAAAATAAAAAATGTTACATGGCAATACCTGTATCACCCACGCGAATCCATAAATATTGTACTGTAAACGAGCCTTCTGCACGTTCGAGGAAGGCATTTCGAACCCCTTCAAAAGGTAGTCCAAAGTTAGCCTCCAAATGTAATGACCCCATGGGAAGACATTCCAAGCGTCGATATCCTCCACCAACGTGAAGAGCCAAGGCATCACCTTTCTACGATAGTCTTGACTAAACAAAATGTTATTCGCGATCAAGATGAGTGCCATTTTGGTCGTGTCTCCCAATTGTTGAAAGTTGCCTCCGCGGAACATATCAAGCAAGGCCTACAGCTTAACGTTTTATTGCCCATTCTAGTATCGAGCATGAATTTCGTCTGCAATAACCTCCTACGGTTGTGTGAACACATCAGGCATTCGACCAAACTTTAGTCCGGTGATAAGGCAGAACTCCTGCTTTGATATCGCAAATCATAACTCATGCTCCATTGAATCTGTCACAGTGATTCGACGGATCATGATGTTGTGTAGGAGACCAGCGGAGAAGTAGCCTTGCCAATATAAGTTCAGCAGCAACCCGAAACACATACGCTTCACTACATCATACTCCCCTTTCTCTTGTAGGGTCTTATTGATTTAATGAAGTTGGGACCACTTACAGTGGGTGTTAATAGCGACATTGAACGCCCTCTTTTCCCTCAGCACAATAATCAAACTGTCAAGATCCTCATACTGTCTGGACTGCATCGACAAAATATGGCACACATGCACGAGTGAGTTAACCCATAATGTGGCAACACGCCATGCATATAATGTAAAATGTGGTAACACGCCATGCATATAACGTAAAATGTGGTAACACGCCATGCATATAACGTAAACTATGGTAACACACCATGCATATAACGTAAACTGTGGTAACACGCCATACATATAACGCAAACTGTGTTAACACGTCATGCATATAACGTGTCACACACTCTAAACCCTGCCATGTCATGGATCTCCATGGAGTCTGAAAAACTCTGAACACTGACGTGTCACAAATTTCCTCCATGGCGTGTCACGACTCTGAACGCTGGCATTTCACAGATTCCCTCCGTGGCGTGTCACCAACTTTGAACGTTGACGGGTCACAGATTCCCTCCATGGTGTGTCACCAACTCTAAACTCTAGCGTGTCACAAATTCCCTCCATGGCATGTCACCAACTTTGAACGCTGACGTGTCACAACTGTGTCACACATTCCCACCATGGCGTGTCACAAACTCTAAACCCTGCCGTGTCACAACCGTGTCACACATTCCAACCATGTCGTGTCACAAATTTTAAACCCTACCGTGTCACAGCCCTGCCACACATTCCCACCATGTTATGTGTCATATTCTCAACATGCCGTTTCACAAACGCTAAACCTTGCCCTGCCACAGCCGTCTCACATATGGCCTGCTGTAGCATAACCATTTTGTGCCTTGGATTCACATCTTTCTCCTTTCGATTCACCACCGTATCACGAATTTCTGGTTTCACATCATTCTCCAAGCTTTCGATTCATCATGATCGGTTCCTCGTTCAGTTTAATATCATTCTTTTCCTATTATTTGAATGTCATGTCCAAAATCTCTGAAAAATCATTTCATACAACATTATTTTGTTTTGTACAAGCTTCGCGAAAAAAAATGGATATTTTTAAAGAAAATAATTATCTGTGTTTACAGTTGAACGATAATTCAGAAGATGGCTCAAAGAAAATGGCTCATTAAGGGCATTTTTGTCGAAAAATCTATTCTTTTGGCTAAAAACAATTAAAATTATCTGAAGGCTTATTTACAAAAACACGTTATTTTTAAGGTCTAAAAAAAAATTTCCCCTTTTATCTTTTGTAAAGTTTGACTGACATGGGTTAAGAGATTGAAAATGTGACCATTGTCCTAACAATCTCTTGAAGTTGAACAAGTTTGCCAATTTTATCAAACTTAATTTTAATGAAGAAGAAGAAAGGGAGAAGAATATAAAGGAGTTAGAGAAAGATAAAAAAAAAAGAGAATAATCAAAAAACGTTGTGAGGCAGATAAAGAGAGAAAAAAAGAATTTTTTTTTGTTTTTAATTTAACTACTTATTAAAAACTTTTTACTATTTAAATTTAAGTCCTTAAGATTTTTAGGTTTATTTAATTAATGAGATGTTAGCATGTGGTAAACTAACAATGTATAGAATCTATTCATTGTTAGTGCATCAAATATTAATCTTAATTTCATTATTAGTCAAGATCAATTAAATTGATTGGTGACTGGTGGCTGGTGGAAAGATTAATTATAATGTGACTAGTAGGCTCATGTAATATAATTGATAATTGTATTATACATGTTTATACATGATAATTGTAGGTTGCATGTTGGTTTTTCTGGTTAAATTATACAATTAGTCTTTATACCTTATAAAAGATATGAATTTAGTTTCTGTATAATAATTTGTGTAAATTGGGTTTTTATACTTTGTCAATTTGTTAATTTTAGTCCCTAACTTTAATATCGTTAAATTTCACGATTAATTATGCTGATGTGACATTTTGATTAAGTTGACGTGGTATTTCTTGCTGGCATGGCAAAATGCTAATATAGCATTGTTGATGGACAAACCCTGAATTTTAATCCCTAAAACACCCTAATCTTAAGACAAAAAGAATACATTTAACACATACGAACAAAAAAGTTAAGAGTGAAAGAATACTTTGAAGAGTTAACTCGCTCTCTTTTTGAATATTCAATTTGTTTTCAATGAATTAAGTTTGGTTTTAAAGTAACATTTGTCCTATGAAAATTCAATTGAAAAGTAAAAAGATTTTTTGCTTTATTTTTGAAGGGTAGAATGGTTTTGAAGATTTTGTGCTCTCTTTTTGCAAACACCATCCTAATTCCTACCTTATTGGAAGCTTCTACATTAGGTTTTGACCTTTGTGTTAAGGTTAGAAAAGTAAGTTAAGTATTTGAGATGAAGAAATATGACGTAGAATGTCCAGTAGATACTTTCTTGGAGCAAGCTGAACGTCAAAAGCCAAAACGAAAAGCTTAAAAGTCATAAATGGGCATATTTATGATTTTAATACTTTCCTTATTTAATTAGAATCTTACATAGGAATTATAGGTAGAATTTTTTTTTATTTAATTTACTTGTATTAGGACTTGAGGATAGTCATGTTCTAATTAGGAATAAAGCATTTATTTTATTTAAATCTCTTGTTAATTATTCTAGTTGTACTAGATAACTAGAGGTAGAATTTTGTTAGGACTTGGGACTTGGGCCTATAATACTATAAATAGGACCCTTAGACTTATTTTTTGAATCATCGAATAATATTCTGAGTTCTCTTATCAAAACTTAAGTTTAAAGTTTCAATATTTAAAACTTGGTTATTAACCTTAAAGGCATAATCAAGTGCTAGCCTTTATTTCCATGCTAACTTGCTATGTCAGTTGGTATTAGAACAGGAAAAACTCATCCAATCTAATGGCAAGTGACCAGTTATGGCAAGCGGCGGTTCTCATGGCGAAAATCAAGGAGCTGAGACCCTACGATCTACAATGCAAGATTAAGGGGTGGCGTTGAGGGCTTTGAAGCAATGAATGGATTTCAGATTCTAGCATTTAGAACGACGCTTTGAAGAAATTATAGATCGACTTGATGCTTTGGGCATAGATGCCAACAAAAATTGGAATGATGAGAGGCCATATACCAAAAATGATGTAGCTCTCGGACAACCTGTCGGCAGACCTGTTCCTGTAAACATACGTAAACAACAAGTCTACATGGAAGATTCAGAAGAGGAAGATGATTATGTTGCAGAAAGATATGCTAGATATGGAAGGAATGATTATGGTGACAGAGATGCTCGCGATGTCAGATTAAAGGTAGATATTTCTTACTTTAATGGGAGTCTGAATATTGAAGATTTTTTAGATTGGATTACGAAAATAGAAAGATTTTTTGAATATATGGAAATTTCAGAAAGAAAAAGGGTAAAACTTGTTGCTTGTAGATTGAAATGTGGGGCTTCTGCATGGTGAGAAAGGTTGCAATCTAAAAGGAATTGTGAAGGGAAAGCACTAGTTAGAACTTGGTATAGGATGAAGTAATTGTTACAGAAAGATTTTCTTCCTCCTGATTATGAGCAGATTTTAGTCCAGCAATACCAAAGGTGCCATCAAGGTCAAAAAACTGTACATGAATATACTGCAGAATTTATGAGATTAGCAGAGCAGAATGATCTGAGAGAGACTGAAAAACAATAGGTTGCCAAGTATCTAGAAGGGTTAAAGCCAGTTATCAAATACAAGATAAGGGTGTAGGTATTACGAAATTTATTTGAAGCATGAAACATTGCCTTAAAGGTTGAATTGAAGTTACAGGAAAAGAACAGACTTGATTATTCTCGCAAAAGTTACAGCAGGGATAATTATAGAGTATCCAAAGACAAAAATAAATCAGTTCATGATAGTCCTGCGCGCAATGATTGGTACAAGGAAGAGAAGACAGTTGGAAAGCAGAAAGTGACAGATGCGAAAGAAGGGCACAAACCTACAAATCTCTATGCTAAACCAAATGCAAGGAAGTGTTTCAAATGCAATCAACCTGGTCATAGATCTAGTGACTTTCCTCTCAAGAAAGCAGTCCATATGGTGGAACGAGAAAAAAAAGATGATGAGATTTGTTGTGGTCCAAATGGGGATAATGACGAGTATGAGGATGATGAAGATGGCCAAAACTATGTGGTGAGAAAAATGATGCTGTCTCCAAAACAAAAGGATAATACTCATCGACATTAATTATTTCGAACCAGGTGCACCATCACCAATCATTTATTTGACGTGATCATTGATAGTGGTAGTTGCGAAAATATTATTGGTAAAGATGCTGTGGAAAGTTTGGGATTTAATGCAAAGAAACACCTTAATCCATGCACTATTGGCTGGATTAAGATAGCAGAAAAGATTTATGTAACAAAACGGTGTAAGGTGCCTTTTTCCATTGGTAAATACAGGGACGAGGTATATTTTGATATTGTAGATATGGATGCTTGTCACTTATTACTTGGTAGACCTTGGCAATTTGATGTTGCAGCGTAGCATGATGGAAGGGAAAACACCTATAAATTGAAAAAAGATGGCATAAAGTTTACTTTATTACCAATGAAAGGAAGTGCCAAAACCAAAGTTTCTAAAGTGGAAGGGCGTACTTTCTTTACCCTTGCTTATTTAAAGAATGAGATAAAACTACTTTGAAGGAGTCAAAAGATGTTCACGCTCTCATTGTGAAATGTGTATTGTCAATTGAAGAGGATCATAAAATAGTAGAGCATCCAAAAGTAGTCAAACCATTATTAGCAGAATTCAGTGAGGTGATGCCAAAAGATTTACCGGATGCTTTACCACCCATAAGAGATATTCAGCACCATATTGACTTGATTCCTGGTGCTAATTTGCCAAACTTGCCTCATTATAGGATGAGCCCAAAGGAGAGTGAGATTCTCAAAGAAAAAGTTGAGGAATTATTGCGTAAAGGATATATCTAAGAAAGTATGAGTCCATGTGCAGTTCCCGCCTTATTAACCTAAAAAAAAAAAGATGAGAGTTGGAGGATGTGTGTGGATAGCCAAGCCATCAACAGAATTACTATTGGATACAAGTTCCCAATTCTTAGGCTAGATGACATACTTGATAGGTTACATGGGGCTAAAGTGTTCACAAAAATTGATCTTCGTTATACATATCACTATATTTGAATTAGACCTGGGGATGAGTGGAAAACAGCTTTTAAAACAAAGATGGGGTTGTATGAGTGGCTCGTGATGCCGTTCGGGTTGACCAATGCACCTAGTACCCTTTTGCGATTGATGAATCAAGTACTGAAACCTTTTATTGGAAAATTCATGGTGGTTTATTGGAAAATTCGTGGTGGTTTATTTTGATGATATCCTGATTTATAGTGGATCAGAAGAGGAGCACCTTTTGCACTTACACGAAGTATTAATGGTCTTACAAAAAAATAAGTTGTATGTGAACTTGAAAAAGTGCAACTTAATCACAAATAAGTTATTATTCCCGGGCTATGTAATTAGTGTAGATGGAATTCAAGTGGAAAAAGAGAAGATTCAAGCTATTAAAGAATGGCCTACCCCAAAGACAATAAGAGAAGTTAGAAGTTTTCATGGGTTAGCAATATTCTATAGGTGTTTTATCAAAAATTTTAGTAGTATTGCAGCACCTATTACAAAATGCCTGAAGAAAGGGAAGTTTTAGTAGAGAGAAGAAGCTCCAACTAGTTTTGCTGTGCTAAAGAAAAAGCTATGTATCGCTCTTGTTTTAGCATTACCAGATTTTGATACATTATTTGAAGTTGAATGTGATGCTAGTGGTGTGGGAATAGGAGTTGTCCTTTCACAAAAGAAGAAACCAGTAGCTTATTTCAGTGAAAAGCTCAGTGATGCAAGGCGCAAGTGGACCACGTATGACAAAGAATTATATTCTATTGTGTATGCTTTGAAGAATTGGAAGCATTACTTGGTTGGGCAAGAATTTGTTTTGTATATAGATCATGAGGCATTAAAGTACTTGAATAGTCAGAAACGGATCAGTGAAGACATACATGCCAGGTGGTTTCAGTTTTTGCAGAAGTTTCCTTTCAAGCTAAAGCACAAGGCTAGAGTACAGAATAAAGTAGCAGATGCATTGAGTAGACGTGCAGATCTGTTGGTGACAATGAGACAAAAAGTTATGGGTTTTGATAAAGTTAAGGAATTATATCATGTAGATGAGGATTTTCATGATACATGGGAAAAATGTATCACAAAGCAACCTGTTGGGGATTTTTACGTTCATGATAGTTTTTTAATGAGAGGCAACCAACTTTTCATTCCTAGATCTTCACTGAGAGAAAAGTTGATTAGAGACTTGCATAGTGGAGGTCTTACTAGTCATTTAGACCATGATAAAACGATTGTTACTGTTTAAGAGAGATATTATTGGCCACATCTAAAAAGGGATGTAACAAGATTTGTACAGCGATGTTACATATGCCAAACTGCAAAAGGGCAGTCCCAAAATACTGGTTTGTATATGCCTTAACTTGTTCTAGAAAATATTTGGGAGGATTTATTTATGGATTTTGTGCTTGGATTACCTCGAACACAAAGGGGTATGGATTTTGTTTTTGTTATTGTGGATAAATTTTCTAAAATGGCCCACTTTATCCCTTGCAAGAAGACTTTAGATGCAAATGGAATAGCCAAATTGTTTTTCAAGGAGGTTGTTCGTTTACATGGTGTGCCTAAAACCATCACTTCAGATCGAGACAGTAAGTTTCTTGGTCATTTTTGGAGGACTTTGTGGAAGATGTTTGATTCATCCTTGAATTACAGTAGCATAGCTCATCCACAAACCAATGGCTAAACTAAATTGGTGAACAAAACCCTTAGTAATCTAATTTGCAATATTTGTGGTGATAGACCGAAGCAATGGTACTTCGCATTGGCACAAGTAGAGTTTGCTTATAATAATGTTGTTCATAGTGCCACAGGAAAATCTCCATTTTCTATTGTGTACACAAAGTCACCATGGCATGCTCTTGACTTGGTTAAGTTGCCTAAAGTTTTTGGATTTAATGTAGCTACGGAAAATATGGCTAATCAGTTGCAAGATGTTCACGCAGAGGTGAAACAGAAATTAGAACAAGCTAATACCAAGTACAAAAAAGTCACAGATTTACACCGTAGGAAACAGATTTTTGAAATGGGAGATCAAGTTATGGTGTTTCTGCGAAAAGAAAGGTTTCCAGTAAGGACTTATAGTAAGTTATAGCCTAAGAAGTACGGACCATACCAAATTTTGAAGAAGATCAATGATAATGCTTATGTTGTGGATCTACTAGACATAATGGGAATTTCCAAAACATTCAACGTGGCGAATATTTACCCATTTCATTCATCAGATGAACCCTTGTATCCAGATATAAAAGTTAACTCGAGGTCGAGTTTTTCTCAAAAGGAGGGGACTGACGTAGAACATCTAGCAGATACTTTCTTGGAGCAGGCTAAACGTCAAAAGCCAAAATGAAAAACCTAAAAGTCATAAATGGGCATATTTATAATTTTAATATTTTCTTTATTTAATTAGGAGTCTTACATAGGAATTATAGGTATAATAGAATTTCTTTTTTATTTAATTTACTTGTATTAGGACTTTAGGATAGTCATGTTCTAATTAGAAATAAAATATTTATTTTATTTAAATCTCTTGTTAATTATTCTAGTTGTACTAGACAGCTAGAGGTAGAATTTTGTTAGGACTTGGGCCTACAATACTATAAATAAGACCCTTAGGCTTAGTTTTTGAATCATCGAATAATATTCTAAGTTCTCTTCTCAAAACTTGAGTTTAAAGTTTCAATATTTAAAACTTGGTTATTAACCTTAAAGGCATAGTCAGGTGCTAGCCTTTATTTCCACACTAACTCGCTGTGTCAAAATAAGAGGATAGTATTTATATTTTGTTGTGTGTATAGGAATGAATATTAAAGTCTTTTGGTTTTTTTTTTAATTCTTTAATGAGGAAGGACCATGAATCACACCAACATTAAACCTTTTTGTTAGAACACTCGAACGTTACTATATGATTGCTGGTAATTAGGATTGTTTTTGCTTACTTCTATTATATCTTAATTACAATTTTGAATCTCACATAGCATGACCATTTTTGTTCTCAGGCACAAAGAAAGAAAAACATTGATAGAAATCATAAGGAAGCAAATGTGATATCTGCACAAATCTCAAAATAAGAAAGTGTTGCAACTAGAACCCAAAAAGGGAAAGAAAAATTTTGACTGTGAGAATGTTATTACCAAGTACATTAATACTGTTGCGTTTTTTAATTTTCAACAATTCAAAATTGAAAATTATAGATATTTGATTTTTTGGTAGTACATAGATGTAGCTAATGGCGATTTCCTTAGTTTTGTTTTAATGGCCTCTAAAATGCATTGTGGTCCTCTTGTTTCTTAAATTTAATTATGCTCTTGTGCACTGTCTTTGATTTTGTTATTGACGGGTAAAACTACTTGGTATCATGTAAGAAGTTTGAACATCTCGAATACAAAGAGCAATAAGTACAAATATAGTCATTGTTTACTGACCAAATATATATATATATATATATATAGTCATTATTTAATTTACTAAGTTTGGTCCTTAGGCTAATTATCATCACCTTGATTCCTGCATGTCAATATTTTTATAGGCTTATTTTACCATGTCAAGTTTAAAAGGAAAAAAAAACGATGTTTCAATGTAAAATAGTGGTTGTAACTTTTAAGGTTGCTCTCGATTTTCCTTTTTGGGTTAAAAAAGTTTGCCACATTAGCAATTGTTAAGCCAACATTATATCACGTCAGCACATAGTCAATGCAACGTCAATTTGATCAAAATATCATATCAATATATTTAATGGTAATATTTAATGGCGTTAGAGTTAGGGATTGAAATTAACAAAAGTATAAGGATTTAATTTACACAAGTTATTGTATATAGATTAAATTTATATTTTTTTATAAAATATAAAAATTATTTATATAATTTAACTGTTTTATCTTTTATCTATAGTCGTAGTCTTTTTTTTGATAATTTTAGTATAATTAAACATTAACAAGATATATCTATTTCTTATCATAAGTTACTTTCTTCCCGTTTTTTATCTGCAAAGCTAAGACATGGCTTGGTACTAGTATTAGTTAGTGACACCTACACCCAAGAATCCAAGGTAGAGAATCTTTATTCTTGAAGCCTCCTCCCGACTTTCATTTTTGACTCAGCCGCTTCTATGGTTAAATGATGAAGGAAAACGAATAATAAATGTGGACTGTCTTTTGCTTATTTTACAATATTATTCATTGGTAGCCATAATACAGGGGCTATTTTATTGTTTATGTCATTGTTTATATATTTTCACTTTACAAAAAATATTAAAAACTTTTTTTAAAATATCATTCGATGAAATGATGAATAATGATTTATTGGGAGACGAAGAGTTGATACCTATTTGATTTGGTTTTGGGAATAGCTTGACTAAAAAAAAAATTATTGAAGTTGGTTTAAAGTTCAAACAAAAGTAGCTGATTGCCGTTGCTTGGCTTCTATGCAAAAGGGCTTTGAATTGATTGTGAAAGAGTGAAGTAATCTTGATCGGCCTAGCTTTCTCCCTGTTGTAATCCATGGTGAAAACAAGTTTCTGGGGCAGTCAATTACAGCAGAACAAGGAAGAGTGGAGGGAGAAGTAACTAGCAGTTGTTTCATTGATGCGTTGATTTGGCTTATTTAGAAGCATTTTAGAGCAAACACGATTTCCATTCGTACACAAATTCGTCAAAAAGAAAAGTATACACTGTCAATTTTTAATTACTATATCATCTTATGTTGTAAGTGTTTTGGTTTTATTATTCTGAGTGCGAAATGCACTTTTGATCTCTTGGTTTGGCTTATTGGTTGACAAAAATGAGATAATTTAAAATTTTATTTATTTTTTATTGTTTTTAGAGAGCAGATGAGATTATTTTTAGTTCTGAAATAGCAACGTGATGAGGGGCCTGCCGGTTGAGAATTGTCATGGTGCAGTTGCCATAAGTCAGCATGATTATGCTATGTCGGCCATTTAGACCAACTAGGCAAATTGTGCAAACTAGCAGATATTTCCTAATTTCTCCATGACGTTGAAACGGGCATCCAAGGCATTCCAGCTTCGTGGTGTTAAATGGCTCGAATGGCATCAGTTTGCTCGTGGAAGACTTCTTTGGGCATGGTTGCTGAGGGAAAAACTATAATAGTTGTGTGGCGGAGTTTCAAAGTGATTATGGGGCTATGAATCTTGGCATTTGGCAAGCTTGGCAAAGTTCTTGTGAGGTTGGTCATCAAGCTAAAAGAGTTTCCCGAACATTGGAATTGTGGCTGAACCTGGTGCATGAATGGAAGACTCGAACTAAGACCTAGAAGAACACAAAGCACGGTAGTAATTAACTAAGTAAAGAAATTCATCTTTGCTTGTCCTTATCAGCTTGGAGTCTTTCAGGATAAATTATCCTACATTTTTAGGGACGTCACCCTAATTCATCTCAAGTGTATCTGTATTTGTAAAGGGATTTCTTGTGATAGGAAAAGGAAGCATTGCAAGTAAGTAAAAGGATGCACTAAAGGTAGTGGAGAGGAAGATCAGAACAGTTTTTGAAGTACTAAGTGTTATGGTAGGTAAAGATAATAAGAAAAGAATTAGAGAGAGAAGCTGTAGGAGGAAGAGAAGATCATGAATGAATTGTAAAGACTTTATATATACTGTCAAAAATTGTAGTTACAAGAAAAGGCTTTAATGCATGTAATGAATGACATTATTAAGAACAGTTTTAATATTAGGTAATTGTTAATGGGAGTTAATGTCGAGTAATGGTTACAAATCTATTATGTGAGTATTGAAGTAATTAAGTGTAATAAGACTTGTTTCGAGTAGAAGGTAACAAATAAGAGGTATATGTAAAAAGGCACAAAAGAAAAAGCTGTACGTGAATAGGTACAAGAGAAGAAGCTGTACGTGAATAAGTGTTAGAGAAGGTGTATGTGAACCAGTACACAAGAACAAGGTAAGAGGAAAAACACTTGTACTTCAAGAAAAGGTTAAGAAGAAGACTTTTTAATTACTTTCACATTTGAGCCATCAAGTCAAACTTTTCATAACATTCCAAGATGAAAGTAACTAGTGAATCCTACCACTTATTCCAAGGTGTTTTCACTGTTATTCGTGTGAAGTGGTTATTCCGTGCAAAGTAGTTGTTCACTAGTATTAGTTGTTTTGCATAAAGTGGTGCTCCACTTGCTTAGTTGTTCTGCATGAAGTAATGCTTCACTTGCTCTAGTTGTTCTGGTATGAAGTAGTTCTTCACTTGTTCTAATTGTTTTCATTATTCTCTGTAAAACATTACGCTTAGTACAACCCTAAAAAAGAATAAGTAGTAATCAAAATCAACTATTTAAATTTTACGCCTTGCATAAGAATTCATACTTAAAAATAATTCTTATGTATTGATTTAGAGAAAAGTTTTATTTTGTGCTATAACATCTTATGTTGTAACACTTTGTTTTGTAACAGTTTGCACTGTAACACCTTAAGCCATAATACCTTAGGCAATAACACCTTAGACAGTAACGCTTTAGGTAATAATGTCTTAGACAGTAACTTCTTAGGTAATAACACCTTAGAGAATAATGCGTTAAACAACAAAACCTTAAACAACAAAACCTTAAACAGTAAAACCTTAGGCAATGACATGCTATTGTCTTGTGTAATAATTGATTTGTAGCATAATAATATATTTTTTATGCATAAAATAAAAAAAGGATTTTCAAGATTTAAAAAGTAAATTAATTGTACAAGGAAAGTTAATATTTTTCATAAAAAAAATCTTGATTTTCTGTGTCTATAAATAGTTGAGATTAATTATTATTTTGTGTGTGGTACTATTTTACTACTTGAAATTTCATTTCATCTATTTTTTGTTTCTCAATTTTTGCTCCCTTTTAAAAAGAATGTAGTTTTTTTTTTTTTTGAAAAAGAATAGCACAGCGAAGAGCACAACTTGTTGCCCCCTACATGAAAAAGTTTTTTTAATTGAAATATGAAATCAAAATCTTTTCATGCATGAGATGAACTTTTTTGATTGAAAGATGATTTTTTTTATGAAAAACATTTTTATCGATCTAATGGCATAGAAATTGGGTCATCACAATGGAAGACAGGTGATATATGGTTTGATTTTTTATATCCATAAACCAAGAACAAAAGTTGCAGATCTGATCATTTCCAAGAGTAGTGGGTCAAGTAAAAGAGTAGCCATTGCCCATTGACATTCTCCCACTACATTTTGATCTGTGTCCTATTTGGAAGTAGGTAAAATTCTTATTTATCCATTCTAGCTGTATAATTACATTTCTTTGTTTTTGTTTGTTCTGTACAAAGTTACGTCACTTAACCAGTGCCTTGCCTCGGATGCTTAAAAATGGGCACAGCCTTACCACTATAGAACAAACAAATGATAATCTAATAAAGTAGGGAGCTTTACACATTCTCAGACTACTTCTAATCTTTTGTAGTTTCCCTTCAAGTTGCATACTTTGGTTGCACTGTTTACTAACAAAATATTTTCTACTTTTCTTGTGATATTTGGTTTTATTCATTTTGGGAGTAGCTCCTCAGTTCCAATGGAGGAACTTCAATCCAGCGCCAGCTTGGTCAGTGCTTCTGCACTGTGTACAATAGAGCAAGAGGTGAAGGGAGAGAGTATTAAATGTCATTGCTAAGATTGCAGCTGAGTTGCAAAGAGGGAGAGAAAAAAATGCAGAGCTTATGAAGAGAATATCATCAATTGAAGCCCAAATACAAGAAAAGGATAAGGAATCTCTCCTAACCAATGAACAACTGAATCCAAGCAAAATTGCCACGCACTATATTGATTTATGAACAACATTACGCTTAATACAACTCTAAAGAAAGAATAAGGAATAATCAAGATCAACCATCTATAGTATTTAAAATACGCATTCTATCTCAAAGAATATAAGTTCTACCCTTACTCCACCATTTCAGTTTCTATTAACTTAATGAAGTGCTGTGAATTTTATATCTATTTTGCTTTTCCTAGATCAGAGAAGCAACAAAGTTATATTCAGTACTTCCTAGACAGAATCTAAACAAGTTAGGTAAAATAAATGGCAAAGGGTGGACCAAACACATGCATAGAAAAAGGAAAGAAAAAGAGGAAAGCGAGGGAGGGGAGTGACGACAGCAAGAGGGTTTGGTGGAGTCGTCGGCGTCGACAAGGCTAGGTGGACTGGGAGGAAGGTTGTTGTCTGATGGAAATTGATGGAAGATGGAGGAGAGCGGCAGAGGTTAGGGATTTTTCAAAATGGACTGCCTAAATCCCGAAAACATGATTTTTTTATGTTTAAACAAAACAGAAATTCCAACGGAAAATGATTAATTGAATAAAAAATAGAAAATATTATATTTTTTCCTACAAAATTCTGACATTTGATTGGTAAACGTCTTTTTCGATGAAAAATTCATCAAAAACTTTGATGCAATTTTATTTCATTTGATAGCAAACGTAAATCCAACAAAAAGAAATTAATTTGTTGAAATGTTTCGTTGAAAATCCATCACTAATTGGGTGAGAAAAATAATAATTGATTTGGTTGGAATCGAAAATCTGTCGATAAAGGGTTATCATCTCCAACGAAATGAATTTGGTAAAAAAACAAAAATCAATTTCTTTTCGTAGCGTAAGTAATTATTTCTTTTTGGGATACGGATGATAGTAATTGTTATTTCAATAAGATCTTGCAACTCTTAAAGAATATATAATTAATAAAAAATAAATATTTTAATAATAATAAAATTATTAATGTGATAAATTATTAGAGATATTTAAATCAATCAAGTTAATTGATTTTTTTTAAAGAAAAGCAAAGAACGTTTTTTCATAAGAGGGAAGTAGATTAACTTAAAATAATTACATCATCCTTGGTCAAATAATACCAAACATATCTCTAAATAAAAGAGTAGAAATGCTAGGTGGGGGGCTACCAAATTCATGTAAGCCCAATGATAGATTATCATGATGCGTTGCCATCCAATCTACACACTGATTACCTTCACAATGTACGTAAGTCACAAAACAATCCTAGCTTCTCTGTAGCATGTCTTTGATCCTTCTCAGTATATTAGCATAGGGATCCAAATTTGAGATCTCTTTTGAAATTTTCTAAATCACCTGTAGAGAATCAGTTTCTACTAAAACCTTTCTATAACCTCTGTTCCAACATAATTCTAATCCTTGGTAGAAAGCCCATAATTTTGCTATTAGTGAAAAAAAGATCCCTATTTTATATGTAAACCTAGCAAGCCATTTTCATCTTTAACAATACCACCTGTAGCCGTTAAACATGGTTATCCTCGAGCACTACCGTCCACATTGAGTTTAACAAAAGATGGATTTGCCTTTGCCCAATTTAACAACACTTCATGCCTGATTTGGTCTCCTTGTTTCCCCAAGATGTCCCATGCTTTTTTTGCTTTTGTCCAAATTTGTTACCAATCATCATTTGGCCAAACAAAAGATTTATTGAACAAATGCAAATTTCGCTAGTACCATAAAAGCCATACTCCATATATGAAAATGATGTTCCATGGTATACCTTCAACCTCTACAGTATTCAATGCATTAGACATCACCCTCTGTTTCAACTCCATTTGGAAAAATCCGATCGAATGGATAAAGGCTTTGTGCGATTCCACAAGCTCTTTACACATCTGCAGTCTCTAACCGCATGTAAAATAGTTTCCTCATGGAGATCACATCTCGGACACATACTTGTAGAACTCATATTTCTTCTTGAAAGCCAAGACCCAGTTGGCAAAGAATTATGCAAGACCTTCCATATGAATAGACGTGCTTTCCTAGTACAAGGCAATTTCCAAACATTTTTCCAAAAATAAAAATTAATACCAATGCTTGTTGGCATTTATAAGCTGAGTTGACTATGAAAACCCTATTGCTTGTGAGTGTCCATATAGTAGCATCATCCTTGGCACTATTGGGGTCGATGAGCACTACTGCAATGCTAAGGACAATGTGGATGGGCAAAAGTTGGTTAAGGTACTCTAGATCCCATTGTTCACTTTCATCACAAAAGCTTACAACTGGTAGGCCAGCTTCCATATTTGATATGTCCCTACTAGCATGATTAATCAAAGGTCCAAAATCAAGCCAAGAATCAACCCAGAATCTCATTGTAAACCATTATTGATAATGTTTCCCAAGCCTTTACCTAAGATAATTCTCCCTTTCAACATACTTCTCCTTGCATAAAAATTCGACAATTTAGCACACACTGTCATGAAGTTATCATCTCTTAGGTATTTCTTCTTTAAGATGTCCACCCAAAGATGATCTTTGTCCATTAACAGCCTCCACCCAAGTTTCACCAGTAATGTTAAGTTAAAGAATCTTAAGTTTCTAAGTTATAATCCTTTTTCCTCTTTAAATGAACAAAGTTTTTCCTAACTTACACCATGGCTCTTTTTGTTACCACCAAAATGTCCCCATACAAAATTTTTAGTCATCCTTTCAATCTATTGTGTCATGTCTTTTGGTAAAAACAAGGTTTGGATCAAATATGCAACCACTGAACTTGTTACAAACTGTACTAACACCACTCGACCTGCCATTGATAGCTCTTTATTACTCCAATGTTCAAGTTTAGCCTTTACTTTAGTGATAATTTCAGCATAAGTGTTCCTTGATACTCTATCGTGAAAAATTGGGGATCCAAGGTATTTTCCAAAATCCTTAGTCAATGAAATTTTCACATTGCTGCTCAAAACGCTTGCTTTTAACAAGGTAACATTCGAAGACACCTGCATTCTAGATTTTTCTAAATTGACTTTTTGACCTAAAGCTAAGTTAAACTTATCAAGGACTCTCCTTATAACTTGAACTTGCTTCATCGAAGCTACCCCAAATAGCATTAAACCATCCACAAAACAAACGTGCGAAAAGTGAAGACCATGGGTTGTCATTGCTAATTGCTTTCAACTTTCAAGTCTTACTTCTTCATTGATCAATTGTCAAAGTTTTTCCAAGCACAAGATGAAAAGATAAAGTGATAGATGATCTCCTTGTCTTATTCCTCTCGTAGGATTAAAAGTTTCAGTTCACTACAAAAAAATTGCCTATTTCCAATGGAATTTTCTATTAGAAATAGGCTGATTTCCGTTGAAAATGTCTATTTCTGATGAATTTTCAACGAAAAATCCGTTGAAAACTCCGTCGGTAAAAGCCTCGTCAATAATACTTTCCGTTGAAAAACACTGCAGAAAGAATTTCATTGAAAATTTCTAACGAAATTATTTAGGAAATGAGAGAAAATTAATCGTAAAGATGGCATCTAGAGATCAGAAAGCTTCATTAAAAGAGGAATCTTCTTCTCCAATTTTCTACAAATCAGTGGACATAACTTACGCTCTTCATCCATTACTAACCATGATTATAAGTACAGGTATCAAACTCAAGTAATAAACACATTGACAATGATTATAAATACACAAATAAAAGTCCAAGTATTAAACACAATTAGATTACACATCCAAATACAAGAAGGAAGTGTGACAAAAGAGCATACATTTTCTTCCTTATGAGAATAGATCACTTCCCAATTTTCTCCTTCTGTAGCAAACCAAACTTTTATATTGCAGTCCAGTGAGCATGAAAACAAACACCTATTATAGTGAAGAAGAGACATCACAGCATCCTCATGTCCATTCAAACTCTTAATGCACTGTAATGTGTCTGTATCCCAAACCTAATCAAGAGAATAAAGAATAGCATATAATAAAACAGAAAAAGCAAAATTATTTATAAATTGTTCGAATTGCATAGCCCATGGAGCTGGGCAATGAGTCATTTAGTTCCAAAAGGATGATAATTTGTTTGCTATTAAAAAGCACCAAGTTTTAGCAAATCAGCTCACTCTTATAGTGTGATCCACATAACCATAATATAACTTTGTATCTCCAACAGCTAAACATAGCACAACACCAAAGTGGCCCTTGTAGGCACCTATTCCCCAAATAAAAATATATATAATAAAAATTAATTTAAATAAATAAATAAAATAATTTAATAAAATTAACAAAAAGAGAAAAAATAAAAAAAAAACATTTCAAAAAACTGACCTGTCAGGAATCAAAAAAACCAAATTCAAACAAAATAAAAAAAATCAGATCTTTCAAAACCAAAAAAATCAAAAAACCAAAATATCCTAATTTTCTACCAGCAGATTACCTTAGCCAAAATAAAACAAAATAAAAAATTACAACAAAAAAAACTAAAAAAATGGAAGAGCCAGATCGAAATTTTGTCATAGGAGTTAGTGGAAATTTTGTCATAGGAGTTAGTGGTAGGGAAGGAGAGTTGGAGGTCACGCTTTTGGGAGTTTGAGAGAGAGAGAGAGGGGGCGTGGATCGGTGGCTGGAGGTGAGAGAGAGGGAGAAGAGAGGAAGGAAAGTCAGTGCTGGCAAGGAAGAGGGAGAAGAAAGGAAAAAGAACAAGAGAAGAAAGGTGCGGCGCCGGTGGGGGAAGAGAGAGAAGGAAGGAAAAGAAAAAGAGAGGGAGAAAAGAAGAAGAAGAACGACGCCAGTGCGGAAAGAAAGAGAGAGAGAAGAGACACTGACCAAAGGAGAGAAAGAGAAAAAAAAGAAAAGAAAGAGGAGTAGAGAGAAAGGAAAGGAACTACCTGAGAGAGAAAGCGAGGGAAGAAAGTGTTCTTGCCAGTCTTCTCATCTGGTGAAAGTACTTGGTTAAAGTCACCCACAACCATCCATGCTAGATCATGCAGCTCACTAGCTAGTTTTAATGAATGCCACCACCATTTATGTTCTTCTACCTTCGGACTGCCATAAATTGCTATTAATAACCATTCATCATTATCTTACTTAACTGTCATATGCTAGCTGAGATGAATATGCCAAAATGTTTATCTCCACAGCTGCCGAATCCCATAATACCCATATACCTCCTGAAAAACCTCCGCCTCCAGTCGAAAGAACTTTGGTAACCTAATACGTTTGCAAGTTAAATCTGCCTTTTCCCCTACAATTCTAGGTTCCAAAATGATTACAATGTTCAATATATGGAATCGGATTAAGCTTTTAACATTCCTGACACATTTACGAAAGGAAGCTCTTCTCACATTCCAACTTAATATTTTCAGCATAATTATTAAATTGATAGTCTGGATATGAATATCAATACTCGCAGAGTTACATCTGCACAATTTTTGTCACTTCAACTTCCTGCTCTCTGTCATCATTGACATGAACAGTGTCCATTCCAAAAGAAAAATCTTCTTTCATACTAGTTGTGCCTTTCTCTCATGCCACCCCATTTACACCTACTCCCATTTGATCCATTTGCCAATCTTGATTGTTTATTACAGTGCTGTTAACCAAATCATCTTGTTGGAATGGTTGGTGGATCCTAACATTTCGATCATCTGACCCCACATTGTGAATCTCCATTGCCAAATTCGTTTTCTTTATAGTTTTACCTGTGACTGCTCCATCCTTTTGTCTAATTAAAGGCTCCGAATAAACTTCATGAACTGCACCTAACACCTTTCCTTTGCTCTTAGCACTAGATGAAGCTATATTTCTATTCGACACCTACACCGCACTCTGTAAACTCTTTTTCAAAGCTTATTTATTCTTACCCCTCACTACCTTCTGCCATGTTTTTGTCATATTATTTTCAGTTGATATATGCTCTAGTGTTTCAGGTACCACTTCTTCATTGTCTGCATTAAAGGTATTTTCTTCAAGGATTGTAAATCATGAACTAGAATTATGCACCTTTTTTAGAGTCTCTTCCTGATCCACTATTATAACTCTTGAACTAGTTGCCTTTCGATAATTCTTTCTGGCAATCATCCACGGCCCAAATTTCAAGTTTTCATACTCCTCCCAAGTTTTGTTTTGCTCCACCATGTTTAATTCTTTATCTTCACTCTCATTTTCCTTATCCATTCTCTTAGCAGGGTAGACTTTGGTATTGTGACTTAATCACCCACATTGAAAACACACAATCCGAAGACCTTCATACTCAAGTCTCTGCCAACGTCCACCTATAAACACTTTTGGTACCAATGGTTTTCTAAGGTCCACCTTTAAACATAACCATGCAAACTTACCTCTGGAAGGTTCAGATGTTGTGCGATCTATCTTCAATGTTCGGCCTACAGCATTTCTGATCCTTGCTAGTACAACGCGATCGTAAAACTCCAATGGCATTCCTAGCAAACGGATCCAAGCCGCAACTAAGTATACTGTTCCTTCTTTTAACCTAAATCTTGGAGACCACAGTTTAATGGTGAGGTAATGCCCTACAATGATCCATGGCCCATCAGTTAAAACATGAAAATAATTAGACTTATTGCTGAACCGGAAGTAGTAATAGCCCTTGTCCAAGTCTACTGCTGGAAACTCTCCCTGCAATTACCATAATTGCCTGACTCTGTTACACAGATAGGTATAACTAATATCATGACCTAGCAGCTTCATAATCAATGTATGATTCCAGGGCTATCAGATACGTTTCTTTTCCTCATTGGTCAAGTAAATAAAGCATCCCTTTGATGCCAGATCCATAGCTTCATCATCAGAATCAAATTCACAAATAAACTCTTCAGCCTCCTCAACATAATTGTTCTCCATGCCAAGGACATGACCTCCACTAACAAGCATATTACGATATGAAGGTTTCACGTTTTCTTCTAATTCAATATGTGGATTTTGCCCAGCCTCTGCATTTTGGCCAGATTGTTCAGAGGTTTCTCCCATGCTCAATCGTACTCGTTTAAATCTTGCTTTCTCATTTGATAAGGAGTCATGAATACTGGCTAGCGAAGGAGAATCGCCTGCCAAATCAGCCTTCATGGAGGGATGGAGGTAGGGTTTTTCGTATAACAACATATTCTAGTGTATTTCCTTTATCATGTGCCTGAAGAGATATTAATGCTAAATTTAATGCAATAATTTAAAAAAAAATTAGAGAAAAGCGAAGATTTGAATTTAGTTTTTAAATTAAAAAAATAATATACATACATCTGTGTTGATAAAAATTTTGAATGTTTTGAATCCTATTTTTAAATAAAAAAATTCAGTGTAACAATTGTAAAATCAGGCCTAAAGTAGGCTCAGTGAGATTATTTATTCCTACAGTCGAATCTTGCCCAAAAGAAGTAACTAAACTTTATTAAAATTATGATTATAAAATGATAATCTATTGAACACAATATATACCTAAATTTTGAAGTATTGACACAAAATGTCACTAAAATAAATCAAGAAGAAGACATTTGTACAAGAAAACATTTTAAATAGCATCAGCTAGAACCTTGTTCATGATTGGGTGAGCTCTGCACATGGCCACTAATGGTTGAGCTTTGGGCGTTGTCAACTCATGTCCTTCAGTCATGTCAATTTCTTCATTACCGACTCTCTTCCAGTCAAAGCACTGAATCAAAGAACCCAAGGCCAAGCCCAGCACACACTGGGCATGACTTGCCCCTGGACACCCCTCCTTCCCAACCCAAACGGCATGAACTTGTGGCTCTTTGTTTCCCCATTCTCAAACCTTTCAGGTTTAAAAATGAGTAGCTCATCCCACGAGTTTGGATCCCTATGGCCCATGCATTTATTAATACAATTGTATTACGGGGCACATCGTATTCAGCAATGGTTCAGTCATGAGATGCCATGTGCAGAACTAACAGTGGAGCAGCTGGATATAATCGGGAAGTCTCGGATATGATATTTTGAAGGTAAGGTAAGTTAGAGATGTGTTGTTCATCAATCAAGATTTCTTCACCAACTTTAGCATCCAATTCATCTCTAGCCTTCTTTAACACACCAGGGTGATTAAGCAAAGCAGACAATGCTCATTCTAATGTGCTGCAGTTGTGTCAGTTCCTGCACGCACTAAAACCTGCACCATGGCCAAATTCATATACACTAGAAATATAAGCAATATGGATACGTGAAGGCAACTTATATCAATTAATGTAGTAATAATTTGCAATGGTGTGGGGTTCAAGGGGATATGGACAGGATCTTATGACTCCGAAAAATTTTATGTTCATTAATTCATTTGACATTATGATTTTTTTATTTTAAATTTGCAACATATTAAATGCAATGAAAAAGAATATTCGATTGCCCCCTTTCTTTTGGTGAATCGCTGGAGCCAAAATAAAAAAGTTATATATAGTAACTATAGACTTTTATTTCGAAAAACTGAAAACTAAAAAACATTATTAAATTAAATGCATAATGGAAATAAAGAAAGAAATAAACTTAGACTAAACCAACTTTTTCCTTTCAAAAGAAGAAATAAAGCATTCCTATCTTTTTCTCTGTCTTATATTCCTATTAAGCTTTAATCTCTGTTAAATAATTAATTTATATATACGTTTTTCAATGATCTAGTGCAAATATATTCATCAATTAATGAAATGTACATATTTTTCTGGGTTACAATATTTAGATATTGGTTTTAGGTTGATAATCACTGTATAAAATTGCTGACTCTGTCCATTTTCAAGCCTACCTTGATTTAACTATACATATATATATATATATATATGCTTGCTTTTCTTCGAAGTAGAGTTATTTTTTTCGTTTGTTTTACGTCTATTTCAAGTTTGACCTCATGATTATTAATCGGGAGTACTTGTACTTCTTTTTCACAAGTAATATGATGGGGACATGCGCACGTTTATATCGAAAGAGAAAAGAGGATATAATTAGTAATAAATAAAGATAGCCAAAGACGAATGAATTGATCTAACCAGTATAAGCCCTTTGATTATCTGATCAGTGTAGTATTGAGGTTGTGATTTTTGCAAAGGAAGTAGATGATCAATCATAGTGTTTCCTTCTTGCTTGCTTCGACTATCATCAATCACTCTTTGCAAAAGCCCATCCATCGTCTTAGCAAGCCCTTTCACTTTCTTTTCGTAATTCCCATTAATCCAATTGAATATGGGCACAAAATCCCCTGCATTGGTTGCTCCACTATACTCAAAAACCTCTGCTATAAGCTCCATAACTTGCCTTGCCTCTTCCTCATCAGCCACATCCTCCCCATAATACCGCTTCCCTGCTACCATTCTTATGATATTGTTAAACGTCAAATCTCAAAGTGCTGACTTAAGCTCTACTTTGGCAAAGTCTTGAAGCGAATTGCGAGATAGTTTTTCCAACAACTGCCTGATTTCATCTTTTCTAACATTGGTGAACATATTAAGGCGGGTTAACGAGAAGATTTCAATGGCGCTGATGCAACGAAGGATGCGCCAATGGTCATCGTAGGGTGAGGCCACAATGTTTGTGTGGTTGTAGCCCAAGTGCTTGCCCATCAGTAACTGTAGACGGTTAGCCAGAACAATGTCATTCTTGGTGAAGAATTCTTCAACAGCTGATGGCGATGAAAAAATGACCACTAGGCGAGATCCAACTTGAGGGACATTATTGGACCGTGTTTTTTAGAAAGGTCGAGGAACGCGAGATGAACAGGCAGTTTTATGAGATGGAGGTGGCCAAGAATAGGAATAGAAGTTGGGGGTAGGGGGAGGTTTTTGTTGCCTGCTTTTGACTTGAACAAAAAGTTGAAAGAAACGAGTAATAGAATGGCTGACAGAGCTGAGTACAGGACTGTTACGTCTTCCATAGCTGACGAAGTTCAATTTCGTGGTGACTTGTCATGTTTCGGTTTTGCATGTATGATATATATATATAGGCGTCAGGTTTTGCTGGACGTATTGGGCAAGAAGCTAATGAGTAGCAGATTCTAGTTTCGTGGTTTTAATGGCTGATTGCCTCGTTTTGACATTAGTTATCATTGGCCAAATTCTTCTCCAGGAAAATTATATTTTATTCTCCACGAAATTATTTTGTTTGAACATTGACATGCACCAAGAGAAAAGGTAAAATCGCAGCTTTGTTTTAAATCTTGAGGATACGTTTAGTTGGCGGAATAAATAAAAATAAAATATAATAGTTATTATGCAAAAATAAAATAAAATAATTATTATTTAGCTTGGTACAATAAAAGAAATAAAATAAGAATAATTATTATGATTTATTGTAGTGTTTGGTTGGTAATAATAATTTAAAAATAAAAAATAAAAAGACAAAAACACCATTTATTATTTATATAACTATTTATTTTTATTAGATTTTTTAAATATTTATAATCTAGAATTTAATTAAAATATTAATAATTAATAATTTAAATATTAATATTTTATTTAATTTAAATATTATTATGATTAATATTTATCTTATTTTTTAAAATATTAATAATTGATAATTTATTTAAAATGTTAATAATTGATATTTTAAATATTATTATTTTATTTATAATTTAATTATTTATATTTTAAAATATTAATATTTAATTTAATTTAAATATTATTGTGATCAATTATTTTATTTTATTTTATTTTTAAAAATTAATAATTGATTATTTATTTAAAATATTAATAATA
>NC_030851.1:8819603-8878898 GCF_000208745.1 Theobroma cacao | reverse complement strand
GTAATTGATTTAAAATATTAATAATTGATTATTTAATTATTAATATTTTTATATAATTTAAATGATATTATGCTTATTTATTTTTAATTTATTTGTTTATTAAAAGTAAAAATTATAATTTATTTTATTAATAATTGATAATTTAAATATTAATTTTTATTAAAAATTGGAATCAAAAGAGAAGAGAATGAGAGAGAAAAATAATATTTTAGACAAATAAAGTTGTAATTTTTCAAACTTGTAAAAGGTTTTTTAGTCTTTATTATTTTTTGAATTTATTCCTTAACCATGGAATAGCTAATACCATAGAGGAGGGTGGTATTAGCTATTCCTTAGTTTTGGAGGATTTTGGATAATAGTCATTCCTATGGAATGGCTATTCCTTGGACTATTTCTCAACCAAATAAAGGAACCAAAATTCCTTGGGAATAAAGGGGGAATAGCTCCAACCAAACATGCTATAAGCGCACACACACCGCGTTATTAATTATTGACCTTTGGTAATGGATATAGTGAGGTGTTGCATGATGCAATGTCTCATTAAAGGTGTTTTGCGTCAGCACATGCATCACTGAAAAGAAAAAAAACAAATGTACACTTTGTTTCTTTGTAAGAAGAACAGCTAGGAAGAAGAAAGATAATCAGCATCGACGAAATTCATGTTGTTGGGAATGCAATAGCTTTGGAGGCTACCTGTCAATTCAAAGAGGATTGTTCAACTAATACTAATAGAGTTGATGAAGCACGCATACTATTCTTTGTTAAAAAACTATGTTAGAGCCTAACTGTTTTATACTTGTATCCTTCCAAAACCATCAGTCGTTTTTCCTTTTAAGATCCAAAACCAGTAGGTCTGGAATTTAAACAAATTAATGAAAGGGCGCTTAGTATTCTCTATTTTCGTTTACCCAACATGCACACACTTGCTTCGAATAGATTGCATAAACCTACAACGGCCTAGTGCCATGGGTCTATTTTCACTTGTCAGCATCGCTTTCAAAACTTCATAACATGTGGGCATCGGTCCGATTGGCCACTCAACCCAACTAGTTCAGTACAAGGATTGAGCTAGGCCCAACAATATGTCCATTCTGTTTGAAAAGGCCCTCGGCTGTCATCTTGTACTAAAAGAAATGTTGGAGTATTGTCTATAAAATCTTATACTTAAAGATATCCTTATTTGAAAAGAATAGTATTCGAATATATTTTTTTTCAAACTAAAAAAAAAGATATTATAAAAAAAAGGAAAAAGGAAAAAAATTTAAAATCGCAATTGACGAAGCAAAATCATCAGTTCCCTCAGAAAACATAGAAATCCTTTTGATCACATGTGAGGTGGTTTTAGCCTGCTATACCAACTAAACTCACCTCTCCTTATTAGATGCAATTCTAATTTTTCAAATTTCTATATAGTTAGAATCAAAAGAGTTACAAAATTCTACCCTGATGTAATATATATATATATATATATTGCTCAGCCAATCATAAGAATTTTATTAATAACATTTAAAGACAGTACATGGGAAACTCATGGGGTCCTATGAGTAGAAAATGCCTCCAAAATCACCTAGAGAGCCATATCATTTTAGCTTACAAACCCCTACACATAAGCATACATAGGATCACCACAGAAAAGGACTACCATACATCATAGCACAAATACTCAAGCAAAACAGTGCATACGTATCACCACCAAGCTGAAAATGTAAATGCCTTATCCATACTCAATTTTGCTAAAAGATATGCGAAGTTGGCCTCTCTCAAGGTATGCATAAATGTGACCATAACAATCATCTACTTTAAGACATCAATCTCAGTGAAAATGGACCATTTATCCCATGGGTTTTGATCAATATTGTTCACTTAAGATAAAGCCACCATAGAGTTATATTCAACAATTAAATTAGCTTCTACAAAAAGAAAGGATCAAAAAAATCTAAGAGCATGCAAAATTTCCATAATCTCTACATAGTTCGAATCTTGGATGCCTAAAGGCCCACAAAATACCCCAACAACATATCCATCAGAGTTTCGAAGCACTCCACCACATCTTGCTTGCCCAGGTTTACCTTTAGCAGAACCATCAATATTAAATTTGAACTCCCCTTCACCTCGGGGCTGCCATGGAATACCAAATCTGTTATGCAATGGTATTCTTCTTGTGTTAGAACACCATGGATCCATGTACCATCCAATATCATCAATTGAGGACTTACCCTCACAAGGATGAGATCCAAAACATAGAGCAAGTCTTAATAAGAAAAAAATATTTAAGTACCATTCCATACCTTATTGTTGAAAATGGACTCATTGCATGCAAGCCATAACGACCATAAGGTTGCTCCACAGACAATCATCCACCTTGGGCGTAAGATCCTTGAGAAAGCATTATTAGCCCAAGATTGTAAAAAAGAAGGTATCGAACAAGGGTTGACCCATGAAAGCTTTCACCATTAAAGTACAAAGCACCATACAATCCAACTGAACTTGCAAGTAGAAGAATATGAGTACATGACTCCTCCTTTAACCCACACCACACACATCGTATCTAATCACTATTGAAATTGAAGCCTCTTGAATGTAGAAAGCATTTTGTGGGAATGGAATCAAGAACTACTAACCAAAGGAAGCATTACACCTTAAGGGGATAAAAATTTGCCACAAAGATGAGAACCATACATTTTGGTCATTGTCACTCGAATCAAGGTGTGAACAAAAAGATTTCACTGTGAAGGTCTCTTGAGGATCATGTCTCCATATGAGTTTGTCCATTTTATTCGAGACTAACATAATCCTTGCCAACATTTGGAGGAGTTCATTAAATGTTTCTCTCCTAAGAATAAAGTGCTCGTCTAAATGGAATTGTCCAAATGCCATTGTTAATTATGTCAAGAACTCTTACCTCTTTATCCACAGCTAAAGAGAAAAGACACAAATGCTATTAGCATAATGGCACATTGTCAAGAAGCCATGTGTCCATCCAAAAATATACAATGGCACCATTACTAATAAACCATCTACAAGCATCAAAGCCAACCAAGTTCTGTAAGCCACTACAAGAAGGGAGTTTGGCAATGTTACGCCACATCATGGACATTCTACTGGGGTTAGATGTCGAAGGCAACCATGAAGTTAAGCTTGGGCCATACTTCTCTAATATTAATTTGCACTAGAGAGCATTTTCTTTATTACCATATCACCATCACCAATTACCTAGGAGAGCCAAATTCTTGTGACAAAGTGAAAAGATACCCAATCCTTCATATATATATATTCTTGTATCAAACATTAGACAAATATAATGAAAATTCAATCTTATAACAAAACATATAAAATGCATTACAATTATTACTACTAGTACCTTTCAAAATAATAATAATAATAATAATAATAATAATGATAATAATTACTATTAGTATCTAAAACATCATAAATACAGTGGCAATGGGCATTTTAAGTATCTTCATTGAAAATTATGTTCATGATAAGGTGAGCTTTTCACTTGACCACTAATGGCTTAACCTTTGGCATGATGAGTCCATCTCCTTCAGCCATGTCAATTACTTCTTCACTAACTTGCTTCCACTCAAAGCACTGGATCAATGACCCCAAGGTCAAGCTCACCATACATCGAAATAGATTTTTCCCAAGACAAGACCTCTTTCCAACTCTAAAAGGCAATAACTTGTACTTGTAACTTTCTGTTTCTACATTCTCAAACCTTTTAAGCTTAAAATTTAATGGGTCATTCCAGAACTTTGGATCCCTGTGTCTAGCCCATGCATTGACCATTACGATGTGGTACATGGTATCCATTAATAGTACAGTCCTCAGATGCCAAAAGTGAAACCAGAAGAGGAGTAGTAGGAAACAGTCAAAGGGTCTCAGATATGATATTTTGAAGATAAGGTAGCTGAGAAATGTGTAGTTCATTAATCAAGTTTTCTTAGCTAACTTTAGCATCCAATTCAGCTCTAGCCTTTTCAGCACATCGGGATGATTAAGCAAAGCAGACAATGCTCATTCTAATGTAATTGCAAATAAGTCAGTTCCTCCAAACACCATAGTCTGCAGCACAAATTGATTTCGTTAAGTTAATCAAAGTACTTTGTTTCTTCAAAATGGTCATTTCATATAGCTCTAGGGAAAAGCTGGGTAGATGTAACCTCTTAATAATTAAGTTGAATGAGCAAAAACAAGCTGACAAGGACGTACGTATTTCAACTTTTTTAAGACTCAATAATGATGCAACAAGCATATCAAAATAAACTAGGAGAATTCAAACAAATAATTAGAAGAATGAATTCAACTAACCAGTATAAGTCCTTCGATGATCTGATCAGTATAATAGTTAGGTTGTGATTCTTGTAAAGAGAGTAGATGATCAATCATAATGTTTCCCATATGTTTTCTTCAATGTTCATCAATCAATCCTTGCAAAAATCCATTTAAAGTAACACCAAACCTTTGCAGTCTTTTCTCGTATCCATCGATCTAATTCAAAATGGGCACAAAATCGCCTAGATTGGCAGATCCAACACATTCAAAAACCTCTATTATAAGCTCGTTAAACTACCTTGCCTCTCCCTCATTAGCTACATCATCTTTATAATATTGCTTTCCAGCTACCATTCTCGTGATATTGTTAAATGCCAAATTCATAAGTCTCAATCTAAGTTTTACTTTTGCAAAGCCTTGATGTGAATCACGCCATAATTTTAGAAGAAATCGCCTAATTTCATCTTTCCTAATGCTTAGGAACATGCTAAGGTGGTTTGATGATAAAATCTCCGTGGCACTGATGCGACAAAGGTTCCACCAATAGATCACCATAGGGTGAGACAGTCATGATTGTGTAGTTGTACTCCAAGTGCTTGTCTACAAGGAACTTGGGATTGTTGGCTAGATTAATGTCGTTTATGGTGAAGCATTCATCGACACTTAATGGTGATGAAACCAAAACCACAAGGTGAGAGCCAAACCTAAGGGAGATTATTCAAACATATATTTTTGAAATGTTTAGGAAGGAACGGTGGATTTGAGGTTTTATAAGATGGAGGTGGCCAAGAATTAGAAGGGAATGTGGGCTTGGAGGGAGGTTTTTGCTGCTAGCTCTTGGTTTGAGCAAGAGCTTGAAACAAAGTAGCAAAATGATGGTTGAAAGAGTTGAGTAAACAACTGTGGTATCTTCCATATTGGCTTTCTTAGCTAAGTTTGATTGAATTTGACTTTATGGTGAGTACTGACTTCTAATACTGAACATATATGGATGACAACCTGATTTTAAGATGGTTGACTTAATATGGATGTTGTTTGTGGACTGTCTTTATCCTGGGTGTGGCTGTTAAGGTTGTTGGTTCGGCTAACATGGTGTTTAAATGTGATTGTTTATTACAATGTCTTTTGTATAGTTTGTGTCAAAAGTCAAAAATCAGAGAACATTAATGTATACAGACTGGGGGTTTTTAAAGTATCTTGTTCTTATTAGGGCTATTGTCTAGGTTCTGTTCATATTGATTTTCTAGGTTTGAGATCTTTTTTTATAGTTGGGAGCTGTTTTTTTATAGAAAGTAAGATCATTTCTTAAGAAAGGATTTTGACATGTTATTATCGAATTAAAGGAAAATAGGGCAAAATCATCTTGTTTTTTTCTAGATAAGCATAATTGTTCCTTCTATAATAAATATATTTTGAATTTTCAAAAAAAAATACTAAACATATATAATCTGTAAAGAAAATATTGGGAAAGTTTTTCTCGTGGTTATAAATACCGATAATTCACATTTGATAATTTTGAATCAATTTGGGTAAATTTTCCTTCAAGGGTCCATATAGTCAAGGCTAGGAAAATTTGCTTTCGAGTTATGACTTTTTCTAAAGTTGAAATAGACATTTAATTTGATAGTAAGAGACATCCACTGGTCATAGTTGAAATGAAGTCACGGATGAAGTTTGAGGATTTTGAAGCCGTTGTATTCAGCACCCCACATTTAGGCTTTTAGAAAATTCATACAAGTACAATTTTCCTTGGATGGGTCCAATTGAAATTTGATTTGATGGCTTGGTATGTTGAAATTTCATATGGGTGTGTATGTACTAAATAGGGAAATTAGAGTCATGATGCACAGAAGTTGAAGGTTGTGACTTGTGAATTACAATTCATACATATTATTTATGGTATGAATGGGTTTGGAATTGGGTCTGTCTCAAAATATCATGTTCATTTTCTATGATTATTGTCTTATTGAGGCGTTATTCTGGTGGCCATGGCCTTACTCCTAAGACCAACTACACTAGTAATACTTTCTTTGTTTTTCAAAATTTTACTTACAAGAATGGAGAGCCTGTAATTTTAGAATTTATGTAGCATGAAAACTATTTAACACGATGTCGTTGCGTCACCACCTTCGACAAGATAATAAAGCGACAAACGGTATTTTGTTTCTCTATTAATATATAATGTTTATTTATTGATTGACATTTATAGTTGTTGTTGGCTTTACAGAAAGATAAACTGCACCTTATTACTTATCTAACAACGTAGTTTTTACATACAAGATTCTTTGAGTATCTGAAGACAACTATGAAAAACTTAGAGTGGTTTTGATAAAGCATCTTTGTTACATCAAGACAAATAATTAATCAGGGACATAAACTATATAGCACTACAAAATTTTAAGCTCAAAATGCAACATGAAGAATATCAACATCCCAATACAAAACCAATACAAAACCCCTAAATTTGGACCATTTCAATGAAGGCCACTTTAGCCTAATCCCAACTTAAACTCTCTTCAGGTAAAGTAAGCCAATAGCAACTTCCTCCTTATTCCTTCACCTTCCCTCTTCTAATCTTAGAGTATAATGGCTTTAAGGATAATTTTACAATGGAACTGCAAGTGATGTCATCTTGCATCAATAGCAATGTTTAACTTGCTAATATTTTAGAACACTAAAAAGGCAGCATCACTTATGCAACTCGATAAAAGATCTCAATAATCTACAAACACATTCCGATGACAACATGTAATTAAAAGATAACATTAGACTAGTGATGTGTCTACTTGGTTGGTCTCTGGTAAGTTCACTAATAGGGGAAACCACCTATTCTATGTAAGAATCAATCTTCTAAAACTTATGTAGCCTTATAGAATAGATCTTAATAATCTTAAAACATCTTCCCATGATAGCATGAAACAAATAAATAAGATTGGAAAAGATGAAGAAGAATAAAAAAGGTTACAAGTGAGAGTGATGGATCTACTTGCTTGGTCTTTGGTAGAGGTGTCAATATGGGCTAGCCCGGCCCAAGCCCTTGTGGGTTGAGAAAATATGGGTTAGGCCAAGCCAGCCCATTTTTTACATGGGCCATCAAAATCTCAACCTAACCCACCCCTTGCTAGCCCATGGATCAGGTTGGGCTAGCCCATTTATTTTAAAAAAAAAATCATTTTTATAATTTTACCTAACAAATTTTCTATCAATAAAATTGTTCTTTGATTTAATCCATAAATTGAATAATAAAAACATATTACAAACAAATAAATTACATCAAATATAAATAAACAAATAAATTACATAAATAAATTTTAAATCTTTAACACAAACTATCATCCCACAAACATAAGTATATAACCAAATAATAAAAACTTCAAGACTCATTTATATCCTCCTTAATCATCATCCTCAAGCAAAACTTTTAAATCTTGTTTAGATAAGAATGGCTCAAGTCTAAATCATTATCAATTTATCATCTAATATTCATTGCCATAAAAGAAAAAGAGATAATAAGTTTTAATTTAAATTAAAATTATTAATTTGACAAGTAAAGATTAAAGACATTAAAATATATAAAATAAGCAATACCATTGGTAACTAAATTATCAATTTTATATAGTTAAATATATAAAATTATTAATTTTTTTTTTTTGCCCATAAGGTTGGCCCGCCCTAGCCCACCCCAACCCACTGATCTGATGGACTGGCCCATTTAGGCCTAGTTCTAATATGGGCTTAAATTTTCAAGCCCAACTCACCCCATATTTAATAAAAATAGACTGACCCAATGGGCTAGGCCCATTTTGACAAGTCTAGTCTCTAGTAAGTTCACTCATAAGGAAAGCCACATATTCTAGGCAAGAAGTAATAGTCTACGGCTTATTAGGGATAGAACAATTTCTAAAGATCTTCTAAACATGTACCAAACATGCCTATAAAACAATGGACCAAATTTATGGTTAAACTCCTCTAAAACAAGTCTATTCTCTATCATATTTTTAAATCACATGTTTATTTCAATGCTTCTGTAACAGATATAATTTATAAAGATAACTTCTCTATGTTGATTTTAAGTTCCTTGTTTGAAGCATGTCTTTTCAATATACAACAAAGGTTGAATTCTTGTCCTGATAATGATCTGCCCTAAGATATTGCTAACACATAACCTTTTGAATATGATTCAAAACCTCACTGCTTTTAGAATAGAAAATTAGCTACAAATTAACTCTTAAACCATATCCTAAAGTCAACTATACAACTTGTTTTCAAGTGTTTGCATGAAGAAATAATTAAAATCATACATCACAGATTATAAACAAAGCATAAACAATTACCACAAAAATTCCCATAATTCATCACTTTAAATCAAAAATGAAAAACTATACCTAAATCTCAAACCCCTTAAGAACATTTGGATGCCGCTTGAGCCTGTTCCTGAATCAACACAACCCTATTCAAAAACAACTCCAATTCCATAATTCTTGGATTCTTGAACTTCTTCTCCATGTCCCTCAACTTCTCTCTTTTAATCACGCTAACCATTTCCTCCGTCAGCTTTTTCATGAAAACCCCCACATGCGCCCATTGTTCCAGCTCAAAAGACTCTTCCAAGCATGGATAATCCTTCCAAAAATCTACCTTATCTTCTTCACTACCATAACTAACTTGAGTAGAAACCTCAACCTTGACTTCCTTATCTTTTTTAAAACAAGGCAATCCCAAAGTTATTACACCATTAACTTCAACCTTGCCTTAATCTTCACTGCCCAAAGTCTTCATTTTTGTCTGACTTTTATTAATCTTTTCATTAGTTTCATTACCCCAAATCTTTTTTGACAACTTGAAAGATTTATAATCATGGGGCTTTGAGAAAAAAGAATTATTCCCATTTTTCCTTTTTTCAACATTGTTTTCATACTGCTTCTTGAGTCTCCTGATTTTCTCCATCAATTGATTCTTGGACACATTAGCTTGGATCGATTGTTTGATGAAATCATAAACTCGCTCGAATCCTCATAGGGATTAGATCCTTTCTTTAACTTGTACTCCATTATACCTTTCAAAAGAGCGATCTCATCGGCAGCACTCCAAAGCTGCGGGGTCTTCAGTATCTTCACATTACCAGCATCACCGTTAGATCCTGATAAAGGTGGCTTCTTTCGTTTTAAGCTTGATTCGATGGAGGCAATAAGCTTGGGCTTAGGAGTGGACTTCAGGGTGGATTTCTAAGGCAATGTAAGGATGGGCTTAATGGTGAAGTCGGACATGTTAAGAGATGGGAAGGACTTGTTTGAGTCAGACTTGGAGTCTGAGCCATCTTTGTCAAAAATAGTCTTTTGTTTTTTCACAAGTTTTCTCTACCTTCTTCTCCTCGTCTTTTTCATCTTTTAAGGTGTCATTTTTGGATTCATCATTGTCTTCAGTAGAGTTGTTTTCTTAAGAGGATTCTTCTTCTTCATTATTATCATTTTCATTTTCAGAGGAAAAAGCAGGACGTAGGTTTTCAATGGGCTGCTTGCCAGCCATTGTAATTCTTTTCAGTTTTCAGAGAGTGATAGAAAGAAAGAAAAGTAAACAATTGAGAAGAGAAAAGGTGATGAAGGTTTATAAGGTTATATATACTCTGATTAGTAAGGTTTTGACTTCTAACCACAAAGTATATGCTTGTTGATTCCATATGTTTTTTAACATTCCTTATTCATTAATGTATAACTTCATTATTTAAGTGTGCAAGATAAAATAAATTCCCTCAATGAAATGAATGATTAAAAGTAAGATCATATAATAGATAGATTAATCAGTTAAAGTGAGAAAGATGGAAAGAGTTAGTGAAGACAAGGCTTTTGCAATTGATTATCAAAAGGCTTTAATCATGTATGGAATGGTTGGGCTACAAGTTTAAGCGAAACAGAAAAATCTTAATTAGTTAGCACTAGGCTTAATTGATTAAGAAGGTGTTGGATAAAGGAAAATAGAAATGTACTAATTGGTTAAGGCATAAGGTTAATCGGTTAGAACACAAGACTCGAAGAATCTTCAAAGTGTCAAAATTTAACTTTAAAGTGAAGATGACCATTGAATGGAACCGAATGAAGAAGTGCAAATTCAAATAATTTTTAATTAATTAAAACTTATGTTAATCGGTTAAGGCTAAAGGAAGTAAAGCTCCAATCAGTTAAGGAGAGAGTTAACTAGTTAGAAGAAGTCAGTTGAAATAGATAAGCTTAAATATAGAGATCTCTTAATCGGTTAAAGTCTCCTACAATTGATTGATGTAGAGTACTTAGCAACAAGACAGTGCAAGATAGAAAAGCTATAATTGATTAAAGCTGCTTGTAACCAGTTAGCCAAACTCTGTTTACTCTTTTGAATTTAAGCACTATGGGACAAAATAACGGCTAGAATGGCATCAGAGTTGTCCCCAACGACTAGAAACTGTCTCCCACATAAAAATCTGACTCCTTAAGTATAAAAGGAAACTCCAATAGTGAAAAAAGGTGATTGAATGAGAAGAGAGCCGTTTTGAGCAAAAAGCCAAATATCCTTCACTAAAAACACTTGTCCTTTCATTCTAATTAAAAAAAATAGGTGTTTAAGCTTGATTGTAAATCTTTCGAAATTCTGAAGAGTTCTAATTGTACTTCTTTTTCTTCTTTCTCTTGGAAAATTAGAGTGTGGGAAGCACTCTAAAGCTTATTGTAAAGGAATAGAGCTTGGTTTAGAAGCTCACCTTGTAAAAACTTAATGGACGCTGTTAATTCCACTGGTATAGTAAAGTTGGATTAAAAATCTTTGATTGTGAGATCAATGTAGTAGATGTAGGTTAAAGGGATCAAACCACTATAAATAGTATTGCATTGTCCACTTCTTTCTCCCCTTCCTTACTTGGTGTTTTTTAGCTATCACAAGTTTTACATCCATCTCCCTCTAATTGGTTAAAAGTTCTATCACTCGAAAAGGATTGATCTTTAAAATTTTTAATGCTATTCACCCCTCCTCTAGCATTCCAACAAAACCAACAATGTCAGCTTTCTTTCTTTCATTTTTTCAAAAATAGCTACATGCAGAATAATAATTTCTTTTTCTTTTTCTTAAAGCACCTTAAACCATTGCCTTTAAAATGAAAAAATAAATTTTGTCCATTTCATTGGATATCACAATTTGTAAGTTGAAAATTTTGAAGGAAAAATGGTTAAATTAGAGGAGATTGTTACACTTTGGTTTCAAATTACTTGAAAAATATTTTTTATTAATTAAAAAAACTCTTATTTAAAATTTTAAATGCGAGATTCGTGAAACTTGCACCAGTCTACCTCTAATTTTTAAAATGAACCAACTTTAGACTTCAGAGTAATTTCTAAATTCACACATTACAGAAAAATCTTACCTTCAATAAAAATTTAAAATACATGTTCATTATTTTTTTCATCATATATCCTTTTAAAGCAAATTAGAAATCGTGATAACTCAAATAGGCAAATTTCAAAATATTAAAATAATAAATATTTAAAAACAATAATAATATTTATCCAAATAATAATCATGCAAAAACTTCTTACAGAAGAAAACCTAGAGCTCCCAAGTTCCACACACAAAAGAGAAACAATTTTTAGATAAAAATAAAATACAAAACAACTTGACCATTTGATGCTTCATCTCCAACTCTCATGAGAATAATAATTGAAGGAAAAAACAGACAACGCCAATTCTATTACTTTGGAAAACAATCTTTGATCTCTTTTGAAAAAGTATTTTCTGTGAGAATGCCCATTAGTCAAATTAATATTTATTTAAAAATACCGTCGTATTGTTTCTTTCCTTTGTTTTTTTCCTTGTATTTTTATAAACAATTTTTTTATCACTAAACTTTTTTATCAAACTAATGGTAATTAATTTATTTTAAGTAAAAATAATTTAATACATTCATCTCAAAGTTGATATATAATTAAATTAAAAATATGTAACATGTAATTGAATTAGAATATAAATTAATTAAAATTTAATTTGATACCAAATAAAGATGATCTTAAAACTAATTAAATCTCACAACTAACTAAATTTCATAATTCTATAGTTGAAAAAGTCTTGTGCAAAAAAATAATAAAAAAAGAAATAAGTAATTAATAAAGCATATATTTGTCTTTTCATTTAAAGTTAACTTTAGTAATTAACACCATTACTTTTTCAAGGAGAAGAGCTATTTTGTACTAAAATAGAGAAGTAAGTAATTAACAAAGAGAGTATTTTTCAGACAATAGGAAGGTAAATTTCAAAAGGATATTTTAATTTTACCCAAAAAGAAAGAGAAATTTAAAGGGATGAAGAAATATATATATATATATATATATATATATTATATATATATATATATACACACACACTCTTATGTAGTAATGGAGAAGATCCCATGGTTGAACGACAAGACCGAAATGGAGTGTACGCCCAACTGCGGTTGAATCTTGTCCTTACCAGCATATGGAGTGCTCAAGAGGACGGGTGCATTTCCATAATATCAAGACATATTACCCTACCTAATCACCAACAACTCAGCCCTCATAAAAGGAATACTGGGATTGGACTCATGAAAAATTAGAGATGCAGTTTCTCATCTTAAAAAAAAGGCAATAACTATATTGAAGTATTTGCATGGATATTGATACAGTTTACTGTACAAATGGAATCTGTTCTTCAGAAAATCCTGATTCCTTGATGTTCTTTCCCTCTTTGGCTCTTATCCATTCTCCTTGCTATTGTATTTTTCATCATTGTATCCTACAAGATAATGAAACTTGAAGCTTTGCAGTCTGTTCCTAAAATGCAACTTGAGAGATGCCCCGCCTCTGCAATGTCTATCGGATCATATTTCCACTAATATCTACTGTTTTAAACCACCTGAATGAGCAACACAGAGCAGAGATAATAATTAGAACCATGAAATTATGTTTCCGGAATCATGTTTCTGGGTTGCGGAACAAAGTCTGAGTCATGGTAAATGTTTTGTGTGGTTTTGCTGAGATATACTTTATCATAGTGAAATGAGCTGTTGATGACTTAAGAACTCTTTTTGGATATGAAAATGTTTTTGGTGAAATGTTTCTGGTATAGATTGGAATTGTACAGGGTGGGCTTTCATTTTGTAAGGGAGGTATCAGGCAGTGGTTGTATAGGGTGGCCGGTTTATATCAGTCAAACTCTGTTTTTCCTATGTAAGGTTGCAAATATATGTAACCCCATTGAATCATGGAATCAATGAAATAATTCGTGGCTTATCAAAACAAAAGAACCATGAAATATGAATGGTTATTAAACCTCTATGCAGCAGTGAATAAGAACACTCAATAGTTCATAAATCTCATGATCAATTCCTATATAAGCTTCATGTTGTTCTATAGTGATGGATCAAATTTAGCAATAGAAAGTACCAAGATCAAAAAAAACCAGTTTCTTTTTTTTTTCTTTATTTGGTTACAATCAGGGTGCGGAGAGGTGTTGGGGAAAAGAAATCCCTCTCGTTGCTTAGAATGTTTCACTTGTCATAAAACAGACTGACATAACTTGGAAGTCCTTCACCAAAGTTTGATATCTATGGTAACCAAATTAGCTTCATCTAGAATCACTATCTTGTACACAAGTTCATGCAAGGTAATATATCAAAAATCAAGTGTAAGGGAAACAAAAGGAATGGAGTATATGCGTCCAATTGAAAATATCTTATACCTTTCTAAATTTACAGCTATTGAGAGGAGCTTTCATCATCTGAACTGGAACTGTCCATCCGCCGGTCAGAAATTGCTGGAAATAGTCGTTTACGAATATCTGAGGATGGTTGCTGGTTTTCCAAAGAAGAAGGCTGCTGGTTCTCTAGAGAAGATGACACTGATGCACACTCTTTTCTGGAATTCCTGAGTGGCTTTGCTCTTGTGTCCCTAACTTCTTTACATGCCTTATCTAACATTATCAAGAAATCACGCACAATTGCAAACAAACGCAAGCCTTCATTTTTCCCTGCCTGTCCATGAAAGTAATCTGCTGTGCTCTTGACCAGGTCCATTATCCTTTTTTCTTCCTCTGAAAGCCATCTAATATCGGCATCTGCACGGTCCACAAAACTAGACAATGAACGAAAAAATTCACTGTCCTCATCTGTACTCTTCAACTCAGAATTCAAAAACTCCCTAGTTTTTGTCAAAGAATGATTAAGTTTTGACACGGTAGCTGTCAGGGCATCAGCATCAATTACTGCAGCCTTCTTAACATCTTCAAGTTCACTGCTTACACCTGAAACCACTTGAAGACCAAGACTGCGGTAATGTTCCTCCTTGTCTTGGTTGTGATCTTCAGCGAAGTCCTCTGAATTGAAACTCGAAAGGCTCCGGCTTGATAGTTGTGCACGAACAGCTCTTATGCCCTCAGAACGTATGATCTCCTGAACTACAAAGTGGAGGAGTGTGGTCTTACCATCTGTTCCTTTGACATCAGACAGTTTCAAGAGTGTGTCAAGCTTGAATGCCTGTGCACCACCTCGGTAGGTACCATCATTCATGCGATTTCCAGTTTTAAGCACTGCTTCTAGAAGTTTTAGGAATAGTCTGCTACTTTTGAGCTTGGAGCAAGCTACCTGCCATTAAGACAATAAAAATTCTTATCTTTATTTAATAAAAATTCTTTGATGTAGGAACTACATTCATGAACATAAGTTCCCAGGACATGTGTTTTAAGAACATCATTAGATTCTGTGGTCCTGATTAGTGAGAATCAGAAGATTCCATCGACCAAAAAGTTAGTACACAGCTTATGAGATATACTCTTGTTTTCATTTCCTTCTAGCCTCTAGGGGAACCTGAAGGCCTCTCTGGCATTCAATTCTTATATCTAGTATCTCACCTCAAGAGTTGCAAAGGATTCTTTAATGCCAGTGACTTCCTCACGGAGAGTACTCATGAAAATCAATGACTCAATTCGTTTGAAGGCAAAAGGTATTTCAACCAAGATTTTAAGGAACCTCTCTGGAGGACCCAGTTGAGAAACATCTCCAGTGAATAATCTAAGCTTTAGTTCCTCTTCTGTTGTTGGTGCCATCTTCTGCAATGTTTGAAGGAGCTCTGCTGGAAGCTCGTTACCTGGGTCATTTTAATTTTGAAGAGTTAGCTGTCAGATGTATTTAAGAGTGAAGAAGGTGTATCTGAAACACCCACCAGCATAGATGAATAAGAATTTAAATCTTTCTGCCTTTGCAACCAATGTATATGCACCAAACATCTCAATTACTGTCTGTCTTTGACATGCTTTTCTCACTTAAGTAACGAGAAAGTGTGTGACTGCTTTGATTTTTTTGCCAGTAAGATATTAGAAAAACCAAAACAATTCTATTTCAGTCGAGCTTAAAATTATTGAAAAATATTTGGAAGCTAATATTTAGGACTATATCTTATTCAACAGTCCAGGAGACTTCAATAGCCAGACAATTGATCTGAGAGAATCCTTCATCACTTATTCTCCTCTAATAACAGGGTTATGAACCGTCAGAAAAGATTAATAACTCAAACTCTATGCAGCAATGAACAAATAAAACAACAGAAAGTAGTAACTTACCAAATTAGCCCAATAAGCACAAATAATTACTTGAATTCCTATTACATTCAACACCAAATTATTCTCTAAATAGTGAAGTAGTTTCCTTATGTGTCTAAAATCTAAATTACAAGGGAAATTTAAACATTTGGCATTAGAAATTCTATTCACCCCAAAAGTAAAACATCAACAGGTAAGAGTTGTTTGGAATCATTGAGTGGTAGAAAATATTTGCATCGAAACAAAGATGAAATTATCAATTTTACCAATTAATTCTCTTTCTTCAATCAAATTTTGTGCATTCTAATTGTCTGTCAAACCAGAAAAGTAAATTCTGGTTACTAGCATGATTGAGTACTTCTGCCAGCATTTCTTTAAGAGATAGAGAGAAACCTTCTCGAAGAGCATCAACAACTTCCTCTGTTGTGACATTTAGTGCGCGTAGAAGAATAGACAAATTTTGTGCTTTTCTGGTGTCAATAATCTGAATGTACTGGATTGAAGGTTCTGATAGTGAATCTTTCTTTTGATCATTCTTTTTATTAGTCCCATAATTATAACCAAATAAACTCTCCATCATCTCTTCATTGAACCTGTAAAGGTTACTAACACGATTTAGAATCAAAGAAAATTTTGACAAAACATTGTTAGTGAGAAAATCTAAATTGATAAAAGTTTGAATTATTGTCTTACTGGAATGATCCAGCACTGATCTCATGCCAAACCATCGTCTGATCGGAATTAGCCATAACCTTGTCCCAGAAAAATGGTTTTAACTTGGCTTTTGGAGCTCCAGATTCACCATCAGTCTCATCTCCACTACCAGAAGCACTATGTCCTCGACGATGTGGTCCAAGGGGTGAATGTTTTGATTTTGGTGGCATAGGTGGAGGACGAGCAACTTTAGGTGGAGGTGGGGGATTAGGACGAACAGGGGGAGGTGGTGGTGCTGCAGGAGGTGGAGGAGCTGATCTCCCAGGAGGAGGTTTCAGGGGAGGAAATGGTGCACCTTCAGTTGCTTCTGATGGTGGTGCTTTTGCAAGTGAGGCATCATGATTATCTTGCTTCATGGACGAACTACCAGCCAAAGAAGGGTTCTTTCGGCTGCTAGTACGATATTCTTTGTCACTGGAACTGCCTAAACTAATAGACTTCTGTGAAGAATCTGAAAGATCGTAAAGTTAAAATGCTTGTGGAAACATTAACAAGAAAATGAAGATGATAACAACTCAATGACAAACAAACACAACAAGCACATACCACAAGAGAAATCACTTAAGTAATCACTCAAGCAAAGAAGAGGCTTTTCATCTTTTTTTCGGCTAGTTCCCTTCAGACAACAAAAGAAGACCAATGCAACAAGAGCAAATGTTGTGGCTGCAGTCACAATAACAGCAATAACAGTTTCCTTCATGACGTCCTTTTCTTCTGGTGAATGCTGAGTCCTATCATGGGCACCAGGTGATAAATCTTTATGTGTTGCTAGTGATGGGTTAGTACGAGAATGTTTGAGATCTGGTGGTGGTGAAGAAGTGAAAATCTTGTTTGATATGAGAAGTGAATTAGCTAAAGCACCACCAGGCGGATGTGACCTTAGATAGCGTGCATGAGCTTGATTGGATGGTGCTGGCACATAACTAAATGGTGTTGGTGCAGGACCATAACTAAATGCTGCAGGTACCGCTGCAGATATTGGTGCTGGTGCTGGTGTTCTCTTAGGAACTAGAGCTGGAGAAGGGCCTGAGGTTATGTGTTGATTTGATACACTAACCAGATATCTTCTAGGGGCATGTGGCAATTTAAAAATAAACTCAAGACACTTTCGAAACCAGTGCTTAAAGGTAACCTCTGGATTGGAAGCATGAAAGATTAGTCCTTTCTTACTTAAGCAATCAAAAAGTGTTTCTCTCACTTGAGGAGGCAAAATATCAATAGCTTTTTCTATGTTTCCTTTCGCCAACAATGCTGATATCAAGTCATTGGTTGTTTGTGGCATATACAGGTCAAAATCTTTAATAGCATCTCTTTTTTCTGCCATCTCTTTCGTGCAATGAATCCATGCCTCCTCTGCCTGCAATTAGAAATTTTCATCAAGCTTTTATCAGGTCATATTTTCAATCCCGAACCTCAAATTTGACTAGATTTAGAAGAAGGTGGAAATTTTAAATATCCATATTTTACCAGCATCAAGGCTGGGAGTGGTAAGGAGAGGCAGAGGAGGCAACGGCAAAAGAAACTAAACATGGAACTATACAATATGAAAGAATTTGACATACATAACTTGCAATGTCAAACAAAATTGAAAACTATAACAAGTAAATCTTGTTTTTTCATCTTCAAACAACTTCGTAGATTAGTAATTGCTGTCACATGTACCTCAGATCAACTTTTCATTTTGCATTTGTTTGCATCAAGCATCAAAGATACTCAGGCTAAACCTTCTTCATACGTGAATCTTTGCTATAATCTGCCTCTAAACCCCTAGAAAGGGAAATAACTAATGTTATAAATCAGAGAATAAGGACACCTTTTGACATAGCTTAGAAGCCTGCATAACTATTTCAACGGCTGAACCACCTCAGAAGTCAAACTGATTTGTTCCCCATAACAAGAATTTAACAGAATTGCCAAGGATTTAAAGTTATTCTTTCTTCTTATTTTCAAAGCATATTTGTTCAATTCCCTTCATCAGAATGCTAAATACGCTAAAGTACCAACTCAGACTGGAATCTTCAAATGCATTCATTCAAAGCCTTGGTAAAAGAAATGAAAACACATTTTGCTACTAATGATAACCATTAACAACATTTCAGCTCCAAGAATTCAGGAAATTAGAGCAGGTGATAGAAAAATCATCATACCATTTCTTCATTTATCTTCAGGGATGTTGTTGTCCAGCCTTGATCGGCAAGAAATGTTTCAGGCATCCTCCTCTTACCGTCTGAGCTCCCCATGGCCAAAGCGCAAAGCAATATGACGACAAAAATGGCATAACAAGCCCTTCTCATTTCCATTGCTCCTCAAATCATTACGCCATTCACGTGTTTTTCTTCTCATTTCATCGAATATACAAAAAAAAAAAAAAAACTTTCAATTCGAAAAGAACAGAAAGCAATAGGAAACGCCCAAAAAAGAAAACAATCTTTTCCTTTTTCCTTAGCCTTCAAGAAAAATGCCACAACCCCAAAAAACTTACTTTTACCTTGTAAACTTTTGCTTTGCACAATTGCATTAATCAATTTTGCAATGACACAACACAACAATATGTTCAATGTCTCTTAATCTTAATTACCAAGAAAAAGAAAAGGACACCATGCGTTACGTGTTTGATGCAATATATCTATGCAACTTTCGCAGAACCAATACACCAAAAAAAACGAAAAAGACGATTAAGCCTTTGAAAACGAACCCAATTCTTGGTTTTTTTTATTATTATTATTATTTACGTTTTTCTTTTCTGTTGGGAACTTTGTTCATCCGAATGTTTCTCGTTTGTCGGGCGAGGAAAGAGAGGAAAGCGAAAGAGATTGAGTCGTTTAGGAGACGTGAGGAGGACGATGTGGGACATCTCACGACTCTTTGCTTCCTTTGTATTGTCTTTCTTCCTTTTGGTGGTAATAAGGTAAATGAGGTAATGGTACCCCATTAATTTCCAATTTATTTATTTTATATTATACTTAGTTGTTCTCCATCTTATCTTTTTCTTATTCTTAATTAAATTTTCCACAGGTCGTTACCTTATGGAAAATTCAGAATTATAGTCTTATATTAAACTAAACTTTTTTTCCCTTTGATATTTGGATAAAGAAATATTTTCCAATTAAATTGGAAACTTCAACTTTAGAAAAATGAAAAGGAGCATTAAACTCTTATACTTTTAGGCATAATACTTAAAACAATATTAAATTATTAAAAAAATTTAAATAAGTCTTTATTTTTTTATTATATCTAATTAAACTCTTATACTTTTATGTTTAAGTTAAATAGGTTTTTAAGATTAATGGTTGACTAAATATTGTTAGTTAAAGTACCATTTATCACTTTATATCATATTGGATTGATGTGATACGTCATATTAAATGATGACATGGTATGTTAATATAACATGATGATATGATCATATGATATTTTCACCTTTTAAGTCAATGTCACATGACATAAAAAAATGATAAATGATATTTTAATTAAATCCAGTTAATTATCCATTAACCATAAGATCTTACTTGATTTAAAATAAAAATAGAGAGACTTAATTGAACGCAATAATAAAATAAAATAATTTTAAAATTTTTTTGGAACAATTCAAAAGTTTTTTTAAAGTATTATGCCTAATTTTTACTTTGACTAAGATATATTTAATGCTGATTTAATGTCTTAGTTTGAGCGTTTAAGCACTGCATCAGTTGAGTAATCCGAGAGTCAACTTTCAACCAAAAAGAATAATAGTTGACATTTACTATTGGTTTTCGTCAATCCCTCAAAATTAAAATTTGTCAAAAATTTCATTACTTTTTTTAAGTTCGTTTTTTATTGTAAATTCTAGACATTGATGTTAATATAATCAAATTTATTATTGTAATAACGTGTTTGAAAAATGAAGTAACTATCATAAATATGATAATGAAAATGTCTCTCAAAATTCAACACATAACTTGCATGTTTTAGCAGATTTCAATTAATGATAACAAAAATGAAATTAATGTTAACTGAGGCGAGCCAGCACTACCAACATTTGCGTGGGACTGGACCAAAGCCATCTTTGGACAACGGCCTAATAGAATAATTAATGTTATCTTTCGACAGACTGGCAATTGCTTGCTATTGTAACAGAATGTGTATAGCAAACCATATTCATAGTAACCACAAAACTAGGCATTTTCAGACTTCAGACGAGTATTACATCACACGATTGCTAGAGCTACTGGCAAACCCTAGAACCAACATCCTGTTTATTTTTTGTACATTTCAACAAGTCTTAAGGAAGGAGAAAGAGAATTTTAAACCTTAGACCTCACCACATCAGAGGATGGTAACAACTGCTTGGCGAAGCCCAAGATGCTGACAGCATGAATTGCTTTTATGAATACCATATAAGCTGCTATATCTATTGAAGTCTGTATCCAGTCCGCAACACTTCTGTGCTTTTCATTGACAACTTACACCTCTAACACATGTGGCCTTGATGTAATGTCCTCCGCATTTTGAAGGTTCCAATTCTTCTGGGTTTTGAGGTAGCTAATGCTTAGATGCGGTCCGGTGGGTAGCCGAGTTTCCTCTTTCTGATCATCAGCTGATTGATTCCTATAAGAATACAACAGCAAAACTCAGCAACCAAAAATTTGCCTAGACGAATAAGATCCCTTGATTCTTCATACAAGTTTATAAGATATTAGGCTGAGAAATCCAAATATGATTTTGAATTACACACAACCATATGCAAAAGTCAAAATCTTTACCTATTTCTTTTAGAATTTACGGATTCTTCAGTTGTCAAGTCTGAGTCCTTCACCTCAATGATAGGTATCTATTCATTAAACATGGAAGGAATTAATGCATGCAACAATAATAGCTGTTTACCATAAATGGAGAATGCTTTTATGCTAAACAGTCCTTCCTGTTTCTCCCCCATTTTCTTTACGTTACCTCAACATTGTGGGGCTTTGAAGGTGAAATCTCTTTTTCAAGCAGCTTTGCCTTCTGAGGAGAAGAAATATTGTTGATATTAACCTTCATTAGATCAGGTGCAAATTAACTAGGGAAAATTTACTCACTTTCAACTTTTCTATTCGTCGAATTGCATCCATAACAAATTGCTGGTGGAGATGAGCTTCAGGAATCGAGAGGATCTTTGTCATATCTGGATTATAAGATCTGTTTTTTTTTTAATTTAATAACAGGAAAAGCAAGAATAGAATATGTTATCAAACTATCCCAAGTTGTCTCAAGCAACAGTTAAAATTACCTGCTACAACTCAACAAAAATTGATAGCAATCATGCAGAAAACAGTAATTGGAAAATGAAAAAAAATTACCTCAGCTTGTCCTGCGCTTCATATTTTTGCCGATTGAGATCACGAAGTTTTCTCTCAAGAACCTAGGAAGTCAAAAGAGAGAAGAAAACTAGAAAGTTATGGGAACTACCATCATTAGGGAGCAGCAAACAGCAAGTTATTGAGAGTTTGTTTACCTCCATGCTGAATACATCATTGCGTTAACAGCCGATGAATTATTCACAGGATAAAAGAAAAAGAACGCTTGTGAGAAAGAAAGGAAATAAAATAACCATAACTGCTTGTGCCTGAGTATAAGCAAACATATGTGCATGTCTGGAGTGAGAGAGAGAGAGGAAATAACACCTTCCTATTTTATCCACCATTTCTCCTTCATTTTTCAAATGCTTCAGGCTTTGGTACAAGAACTGTAAGCACAGGTAAGAGACAGCAGAGTCAGAAGATAAAATCAATCTCAGAAAAGGGGTCAAAGGTGAGATGAGAGAGAGAGATAGACTACCTCTTCATTGTCAACAGGTCTGATATATGGAGAACATTTTGGGGATAAAACAGGGGTGGAAACACAGACAAGGACAGATACAAACTTATCAGTAAACCCTCAGCTTGGCTATTTGTGAAATCTTTATGAAACAAAAATAGCAAAGATGACCAAAACACACCCCTTGAAATCATCAGGTTGGTCAATATAACGAAGAAAGATATCCTCAATCCTATAAAAGGCATAACAAAAATTTTATAACAAGATGCATAAAAAACTTAAGAATACAAGATAATGGAAACCAGAACATAAATAACATTATTATCAATTAGATACTCTTCATCCACCTTCCCTGGTGAGCATAGCTGGTCAATCGACCGGTAGGAGAAAACATCAGAAGGCCAACATCTGTATCACATAATGCAGATAATTCGTTGGCCTTCTTGAGAATGCCTTCCCTGCGTTTGGAATACGTTATCTGGCGAGAGCAAGGATTATCAATTCTCTTCATCAGGAGCCTCTTGCGACCCATGGTCAACAGAAATTGGATAAGAGAGTGAAGAAGGAAGAGAACTTGTTGTAGGCTACTCAAAGAAATGGAGTTAGTTTACAGGATAAGAAGGGAAGAATTTGCATTAAATTTTCAGGCCATGCAAGAAGGTACAATAGTTATGGTTACATGCCAATTGTCAAAAATTCCCTCAATCATAATCACTAAGGGATTTTCTTTGGCCTGAATAAGGGTATGGAGAAAATTGTAGATATTCTTGAACTTAATTATGACAAACATAAAATTAATTACTGTAAACCTAAAATTAGAAACTAATTAAAATGAACGTAAAGTATCATCATTAGAATGGTTTACAGCTTTAATGAGAGTTGTCCGAGAAGAAGGCGGCAAGCACGTCTGCCGGCCACAACCAACTGATTGACATTCTCCGCGTGGCATTTCCGTAATGAAGTCCGTACAAAATCTAAAAAAGATTCATTCTTCATGAAGCAAGTACCATTTAGAAATCCAAGGGAGTCGGTAGACAGTACCAAGAGATTGGAGGCAAGACATAACACTGTAAGGCCATAAACAGTAATTTCCTCATAGGAATTTTAGAGATTTGCATATAAGTGATATAGATTCTAACATATCAGATACAGTCTGGAGTTTAAGAAAAAAAATGTCAAAGAATTAACATTAAGCTAACTCACCATTGGATGCAGAATAATTATGTGCTGGAATAGCTAGATGAATTGTGATCTCTATCGTGTTTGGGTTCCAATTTCAACTGGAACTCCTTGTAATCGGTACACATGCTTAAGTTTCGAGAGTCCACTGTTCTAGAATTTCATTTCACATATTTCATTGACTCAGATATAACCTTCTTTGAATGACAGACTTTCTCTTTAGAAAATCTGGTTACTAATCCAACAGAATGCTTGGTGCTAGACAGGTAAATAGTATTTAGTAGCACGAAGAATCCAACTACCTAAGCTCCTAGTTGAGATTAATTCGCTAATTAGAAACTGTCTGTTTACTGAATTTTCACAAAGGTATTCATGATAAAGTTCTCTATCATAGGAGGAAAAAGAAGACTAACTCACTTGTTAAAGATATAGAGTCAAGATGTTATTATTGGCTTAATTCTACATAAATCACTCATCAAAGAAAAATGTAGAGATTTTTTGTTCACCATATTGAGTTAAAGAACAGATATTTCATTAGTATGTGCTTCAACCTTCCAGTAAAAGGACGAAAAACAGAACTGGAGCAAACCCAGTTTCCCGATGCCTAGGATATTAGAAAACCAGGATCTAATTATGACCATCACCATACAACACAATCATCTTTCTTTTTCCATTAAAATGAGACAGTTCTTTAAACTCCTCCCGCCCCCCCCCCCCGGGGCTTTTCAAAGAGCAATCTCTCCTTATTAAAACAATCTTGGAATGCATTTGCAGGCTCATTGCACAGGTAAATACCATATATCAGAAAAAAAATTAAAAGGAAATTATTGAAGCAAGCAAACAAGAAACAGAAATTATCATGAAACAGACAGAAAAAAGAAAATTCACGTGGAACAGAAAATAAACACAAAGCAACAAAAAAGAGAAAATTGTTAAATGCACCGACCCACCTAATATTAATTGTCATTTTGCAAAAGGGCCAAGTATTAAAACTCACAAGAGCAAGAACCAATGAATAAAGCAAGTGGGACACCAAACTCAGGAAAACTCCAAACATTTCATCAGATAACTTTGAAGTTGGATTCCCGTCTTCTGATTCCCTCCAGCAAGTGTCTTTCATGAATCAATGATTCTCCAGCGGCAAACGAATAAACCCCAACCGCCAACGTGCCTTTGCCCAGAAAAGCTACCAAACTTGACGAATAAGCCATGGGGATGTAGCTCAGATGGTAGAGCGCTCGCTTAGCATGCGAGAGGTACGGGGATCGATACCCCGCATCTCCATCTGTAATGATTATAGATTTGACGCGTTGCTGGGGTTCAATCTAATTTTGGGACATAAATTTCCTTATCGTTTATATTGCAAGCTAATTAATGAAGTTTTTTTCTCTTAAAAAAGGTGTATAAATATACAAACCAAAATTTTTATTTTTAATTTTAGAAATCACTTAATTGAAGATTTTTAATTGAAAAAATAGTAAAAATTTTAAGCAGGTAAAAAATAAAGTAAATTACACCTTGTTTCTTAACATTTGAAATGCATATTATTTTTATTTTTTATAATTTAAAAATAATTTATTAATTTATGTAATTTAAACATTGTGACCAAATATTTTTCATTAATTTTTCAATTAGTTTTGAAGTTAAGTACACATGTGTCACAATGGTGTCAGACATTTGTGTCAAACTCTTATTAAATGTATGTACATTTATATTGAAATTTTTTATTTAATCTTATTTTAAAAGAAAAGCTTATTTTTTATATTTTTAAAAAAGAAAAATATTTTACTTATAAATCATATTATAATAAAAACAAAAGAATAATTTTTAATATTGTAATTTAAATCAATTAATTTTTAAATTTATATTTGATCAGACACGTGACATCATTTAATATTTAACGCTAGACTTGACACAAACATATTAATGGAAGCATCATTACGTTATAACGTTGACAGTACAGAGACGAATAAGTTATGTTCTAAATTTTAGAAACCAAAAGGGCATTTACTTCAAACTGGATAACATGGATGTAATTTACTGTAAAAAATATTAGTGATAGACTAATACAATTATACATAAATTAAACTCTTGAAATGCTTCTTGTATAAATTGTCATATGTTTCAAAATACAGTGTATTAAACATAAAGTTCATTATTTTTTCTAACACAAAATACTCCCACTTTTTAAGTTTTAATCGAAATTTTAAACGAGTCTATTAATTTTCGAAATGAATATTTCGTTTCAAAAAAATATCTTCTCTTGAACAAATAGGTTCAACCGTTAGTCAACCGTTAATATTTATATTTATTTAATGATGTGGTAATATTGAATGAATAATTTTATCTTTTATTAATTTTAAAAATTATTACTATATAATTTTTATTAATTTAAAAAAATGGTGCTCCTTGAATCTTTTTAAAAAATATAATAATTTTTTAAATTAATAAAAAAAGAGCACTTTTATCTTTTCAAATTTTTTGTTAACAGTGTTTACATTTTTTAGACGAAGTGTTTATTTCGAAAACTAATGAACTCGCTTGAAATTTCGATTAAAATTTAAGAGATGAGGTATTTTACCCTTTTTATCAAAGAGCAATTAGCTAATTCAAGGAGATTAAGTAAAATTAAAGAACTAAAGCATAATCGATAATTGCCTAGAATGAGTAGTTAGTATTGGTGTTTCATATTTGTGAGCGGTGTATTAAAAATGTTTTTAAGAACATCTTAATATTTGATTCAGTGATTAATAAATAATTCCTTTACTTAAGAACAAATTTTTTTAATCCTCCATTCTCTAAATTAATAAAAAAAAACTTCTATAAAGAGTTATTTGATATATTGTGTGTGTGTGTGTGTGTTGAATAGCTCCTTCTGACTAGTTAAAGCTATAGTTAAAAGTATGAACAAATGAGAGATATTTAAAAAGTTTTATCAATTTCAAATTATTTGAAATAATTAAGAATATTTTGTCAACTCAAAATTTTATTCAATTTTTTTCTATTTTGCATATTAGCTCCTTTTAGAGTTTTACTTTGGCTAAAATATTAAAAAGTCCATATATTAAAATTTTTGAATAACCTACTGTCTCATGTATTTAATTGAGCACTTAGAGTATTATTTTTGTTTAATTAAACTTTTTTATTTTACATGAAAACTATTAAAGTTCATTATTTTTATCACATCAGCATTTACATGATCATTATATTTATTACATGTCAACATTAAAATTGTTTTGCCAAACTTTTGTTTGAACTTTAAACCAACTTCAATAATTTATTTTTTTAGTAAAGCTATTCCCGAAACCAAATCAAATAGGTATCTACTCTTCATACTACCAATAAATCATTATTCATCATTTCATCAAATGATATTTACAAAAAAAGGTTTCTAATATTTTTTGTAAAGTGAAAATATATAAATAAATGACATAAACAATAAAATAGCCCTTGTACTTTGGCTATTTATCCAACTAAGCTGTTCCTCTTTTATTAGATTCAGACAAGCTCTTAAACTTTAATTTAGATCTAAAAGGTGCTTAACTTTAATAAAAATTTAACTGCAGTTAGATTCAATATTAACTACCATTTTTGCTCATGTGGCATATGTGACCAAAATAATTCAATGCATTTGGCTACATCAGCTATCATATGGCCATGTTAACTCATCAAGTCACGTGTGCACCATGGGCAAAAAAAGTCAATTGACATTGAGTTTAACGACAATAAAATTTCTGTTAGGTTAAAGACTTGTTTGGACTTAAATTGAATTTAACGAATCATTTAAATACAATAAAAGATGAATGGTTTAGTTGAATATACATAATACAAGGATTTTTTTAGGATTTAAACTTAAATAAATTGATGGTGTATAAAGTTACATAAGTAATGATTTCAATATGATGGGAAATTCAGAAATGAAATATTATGACATCCTATGCTTTGTTTTCCATACCAGGCTTGGGCCGGAAATAAAACTGCATGATAGGGGCCATACAAGAATAATATATATATATATATGAAAGAAATACTGTAAAATGAGGAAAAGACAGTCCCCATTTACTTTTCTTTTTCCTTTGTTATTCAACCATAGAAGCAGCTGAGTCAAAAAATGGAAGACTTGGAAAGAAGCTTCAAGAATAAAGACGTTCTACCTTGGATTCTTGGGTGTAGGTGTCAATAAATAAAACGTGAAGAAAGTAACTTACGATAAGAAATAGATATACCCTGTTCATGTTTAATCTACTAAAATTATCAACAAGGTTAGGAATATATATATATGAACCTGTTTGATTTGATTTTTTTCTAATTTAAAAGTTATTATGAAACTTTTATAAAACATAATAACTTTTAAAATTAAACTGAAATTGTTTGATAAATTTTTTTTTATAAGTTCTTTTTAATAAATTATAATTTTTGTTAAAATTATATAGAAGGTATTTTTTTTTTGAAANCTATATTTTTAAAAGAAGAGAAGAAAAAACTTCTCATAAGAGTTTTTCTTTTTTAAAAAATTTTATTCTTTAAAAAAAATTACTTTTTTTTAAGAGCTTTTCAAAATTTATATTTGGTATGACTTTTGCTTTTAAGAAGTAAATAAGCTGAAAAAAGCTAAGCCAAACAAACATTATATATAAAAGATAAAACAGTACGCAACCTATAATTTATCAAGTATAAACATGTGTTATACATAAGCCCACTAATCACCTTATAATTAATTAATCTTCCCATCGTTCACTTTGACTAACATTCAAATTATGATTTTGCTAAAAAACGAAAAAGCCATTGAAATTTAAGAAAGTAAATTAAGATCATTACCTGGATAGAAGAAAAGTGAGTAGGCAACATGGACGAAACTAGTCAACTTTTATTAGGAATTAAAGACGAAGAGGAATAAAGGTTAAAAATTTTTAAAATTAATACGTTGCATTTAAACAACAATAAAAAAATTCATAATAGACAATAATTTTATATAACATATAAATAAAAAAAAAAGAAAAGAAATACTTATAAAAAAATTGTAGTCGATGATATTTTTTGGATTCATAAAATATAATGCATAAAATATAAATAGTCAAATACGATATACAAAATTTCATACAATGATTAAATATATAAATAGTTAAATAATATAAATAGAAAAAAATGAGATAAAATAAAATTTTACCTTCACACAATAGTGGTGAGTAGTTTTTATGTAAGCTCACAAACTAACAAATCTCTTTTAAAGAATAAAGTGTGTTTCAATAATAAGTTACATAAGAAAAAGTAAAGTAAAAATAAAAAAACAAAAGAGAAGAGAATGAGAAAAAAAAAGAGAGAAAGAGAGAGAAAGAGGTGTGAATAAATTTAAGAGTTAGGGTAAAGTTGATTAGGGTTTGTAAGGTCATTTTATTATTTTTTATTTATATTAATTATTAAATAAAAAATTATTTTGAGGAGCATTGAAATATATATAATAAATAAATAATTTTAAAAATTTTTTAGGGGCCATGGCCCCATAAATATACTACTCTACAATAGGGTGAGCATCAGATTAAATCGATTAATTCGGTTAATGGAACCGACTTAACCGACTTTTCTAAAAAAATTAATTGAACCGAACCGATTTAAAAACTTTAACTGACTTTAGTTGGTTAAATCGGTCTTAACCAATTTAACCAAATTTTTTTTAACTTTTTTTAATTTTTTTAATTTATTTAAATAATATATTAATAATGTACTTTATGTTACCACGTATTACATTATTACTTATAATTTTACTAATATACTAATATAGTATATTATTAATATGTAATTTTGACAAATTATTAATATTGATTAATTAGTGTATTAATAAGTACACTATCTATAGTGTAATAAGATATATATTATATAGTGTATAACTGTAAACAATATATATTATATTAATATTTACTATATATAAATATACAGTATATACGTATATTGTTTTGATATATATTATATATAGTGTATAACTATATACTAATACAATGTATTGTGTATTAACATGTTACTATATATAGTTAATATTTACTTATATAGTATATAAGTATACTAATGAGTCACACAACATATATACTATATAATAGTATATTGTTATATATATTAGTAAATTGTTATTGACTAATTAGTAAATTAATAAGTATACTATATAATATATAATATATTGTTTTAAATTATAATATAGTTAATTATTAATATAAGTTATATTGTTATAGGATATTAATATTAATATAAGTTGTTTTAGTAATATAAGTTATACTATAGTAACATTAATATATTAATATATATTAATAAGTTACTACATTAGATTATTAATATTAGTTATATTACTATAGTACACTAATATTAATAATTTAATATAAGTTATATTATATTACTATAGTTGATTAATAATTTATAGAAAAATAAGTTACTATAGTTTGTAGTACTCTATATAGTATAGACTATATATTTTATATTAATAAATATACTATATATAGTAAATATATTAATAACTTAAGATAAAAATAAGTTCATATAATAAGTTATATTAATAACTTAAACTTAGGGCATAGTTTTCATTATATTTTATAGGTATTTTACATTAATTTTTGTATGATTATATTTATATAAATATTTAATAATATTAATGTCTAAATAAAGTGTATTTAATTTTTTATTTTTTTGATGATTAAATCTAAGTCATTTATTCATATACAAGTTTAGAAAAAATATGTAAGTTAATACATGCCAGAAAATCCCTCTTGATGATTAAATTTAGCCCTTCATTCACACACACATAAATATATATAATCAGTGTGAGTGCATACATGTAATAAAAACCCTTAAATATACTCATTTCAAAGTCGATTAATTCGGTTAACCAATTTCAAAATTTTTTAATCGACCCAAACTGACAAAACCAAAATCAAATTAATTGAATTTGTCGATTTATTCGATTAATTCGATTTTGACCAAATTTTACTCACCCCTACTCTACATGGCTATTAAAAATGTATATATAATAACTAAAAATTTTCAAAATTTTTGGAGGGTCATGGCCCTCTATAAGTAAATGACCCTCTGCCCTTGGTAGGCAATTAAGCAAGAGCTAGCCTCTCTCATCTGCTCTGCGTAATTAATATCTTGCTTCAAGTTTGACAATGAACTCCAACAATATCAATCAAGGCAACGCCATCAACACAGGTTGGTTGATTACGCTCCCACCATATATGGAACCTGAACTCATCAACTCCTTCACGGTAAGTTACGTTACCTTCATTTCATAAAAGAGCTTAATCTGACATACAACGTTTATACTAGTAGTTTTTAACTTGTACCTAGCCCTTCTTAATTACAGTACGAGAACCATAGCACTTGGCTGAAAAAGTTGAAGCAAGATGCTAAAAGGTTGATTGTTTCCACTTCCACTAATAATACTCTTGACCAGTTAAAGCTTATAGATACCATGTAAAGTTTAAGAGTGGCTTATCACTTTGAAAAAGAGATTAAGGCGGCTCTTCATCTTGTTTATCCTTATGTTCCCACTGATCTTTACCATTCGACTTTTACATGAAAATGGATTCTTTGTCAACTCAAATAAAGGCATAATATATGCATTTTCATTCTTTAGAGTAAAATATTAAACATTGATGATTTTTATGCCATGTGGACATGCATGTGATGTTGAGGTGATAAGTTTTTTTTTTAATTTTAATGATAATTGATTAAATTTGCATATTTTGAAAAAGTCATAATTTTAAAAATTGAGTTTTAAACTTTACCGAATGAAAACAAAATATTACGTAAAAATTCTGATGTAATTTATTCCATTTTGGATTGAATATCAAGCAAAATTCAAAGACATACAAATGCTTCCTCTAAATATTTTTTTAGGGTAAAGTTTGAAAATTTCCCTCAAAGATAAGGTGTTATTGAAAATGACCTCCCCATAATTTTAACTGTTTTTATCCAAGAGAAAAAATTTTGAGATAAAATCACCTTTAATGAAACCTTAAGTGCATGTTTTTGAAAATAACCTTCCCCACAATTTGCTACATGCCATTTTGAAAAAAAAAAATGTTGTTACACGTCGTTTGAAAATAAAAACCATCAAAATCATTTCTACATATTTGACTAAGAGTAGAGCATTTGAGCATTTACATCGTTGGATTCATTCCTCATTCCCAAAGCTAGCAAAGTGTTCAAACAAGTTCAAAATAAAGTAATCACTCACAGCAACAAGTTTGCAACTGCGTAAAGAGGTACGTCAATTATTGTTGAATTTTTTGTTATGTTTTTCAATGGGTATTGTTATTTAAATGCCATATTTCTTGACAATGTAGTTAAATGGAGTCAGTTTTGATGTTTGAATGCTATGTTTTGGGGTTACAATGCTTGTTTTTAATTCGAACTTGTTGATAATATTATGTGTTTTTGGAGTGATTTTTGTTGTGATGGTAGCCATATTCGTTGTTATGTTGTTAAATGGCATATGGTGTTATTTGAAGATGTTGATTTTGTTAAATAGGTAGTTTATGATTTAAGGAAATCCCCAAAGATGTTATTAGTCATGCCCATTTGGGTTGAACGTTGTTAACATGGCATGTAACATATCGAGACAAAATGGGAATGACATGTAACATTATTTATGAATTTCAACATGGTGTGTAGCAATTTAGATTGTTAGGCATGGCATTTAGCAACTTAGAATTTTTAGACATGACGTGCAACAACTTAAGATTTTTAGGCATGGCATGTAGCAATTTAGGATTTTTAAGCTTGGCATGTAATAACTTAGTCATTAGACATGGCGTGTGGCAACTAAGAATAAGTAAACATGGCATGTAGCAACCAAGGATTTTTAGACTTGGCATGTAGCAGCTTAGGCATAGCGTGTAACAATGTAATCATTAGGCATGGCATGTAACAACTAAGAATTCTTAGGCATAGCGTGTAGCAACCAATGATTTTTAGGCTAGTATGTAACAACTTAGTCATTAGGCATGGCATGTAGCAATTAAGAATTTTTAGACATAGCACGTAGCAACCATGGATTTTTAAGCATAGCGTGTAATAACTTAGTTAGTAGGCATAACGTGTAATAACATTTAATTTGATTTACATGGTGTGTAACAATATTAATTTTTTTGTAAATGGTATGTAACTTCTCTAGGTTAATTGTTCAAGGCGTGTAGCTTACCTGTGCATTACTGTTTTTTGTTGTAAATGGTTTTCACACGGTACAAAAACCTTAAAGCTTAGCTTTTTTGTTCAGAAGGACAAATGGGCCTTCCATGTCACCATTAACACCTATTGTAAGTGGGTGCACTTACCATACATAATCAACACGCTCCGTGAGGTGGATAAGTACAATGTAGTGAAGGCTACACGCTTCAAGAGGTTGTTGAACGTATATCCGCAAGGCTTCTTTTATGCCGGTCTCCTGCACAACATCATGTTGCATAGAATCAATAAACCTGATGCAACAAAATATGAGTTTTGGTTTGCCATAAGCAAAATAGAGGTGCATTTATCCAAGCGTGAGTTTTGCCTTGTAATAGAATTGAAGTTCGACCCAGTGATAAATGTTTTTTCACATCCCTACGAGCTCATCCTTGAAGGAATTCATGATAAATACTAGGGAGGGGACAAGAAGGTGTAGCTGATGTAATTGCTTGAGAGGTTCCAGCTTGACAACTTTGAGCATCAGGGAGACGCAATAAAGATGGCCTTTGTCTTACTCATGAATAATATTTTAATTAGACAAGATTACAAAAGATGGGTGGCACTGTGACTGTTGGCATTGGTTAAAGACATGGAAGCATGGAATGCGTTCCTGTGTGGTCACTATGTGTGGAGGCTGCATGCGAACTACCTATTAAGAGGGTTTAAAGTTTCTCCCATAATAAAGACCGAGGCCAAGGTTTTGAGAAGGTTAAGCCTTTTTACTACAACATACATAGATTTACATGACCAGTACAAGTAATGTCACCTAACGTTTTCCATTTTCCTTTTCACATAACATTTTATTAAGGCATGTCGTGTAGCATTTAGGTGATTATAATTGTTACAATTGACTTTGCAATTTTGGGTGATGGAGGTCATTCTTACTTTTTAAACTTTAATAGGCTCCCGCGTCAGCGACGTTTATCCACAAATGTGTAGATGGGAATGTAGGCAAAAGCCAAAGTTGTTCCATAAGTCATTGGTAGAATTGAAGTCCATTCATAAGGTAAGCGAAGCGTTACAAATTTTTTGTTATCGTATGTCAACTATCTTTCAAACTAATTGCAATGTATGTTTTATGCAGTTGTGCTAACACCATACCTTGGAGCCCACAGTGGAGGAGACCACAATGCCATATTGGGCTGACATAGATGTCCTTTTATCTAAGGGGCATCAGTACGTTCCACTGTGGCATTTAAAGGAACGAGATGCATGGGATTTCAATTTAAGACAGAAGAGGAAAGTGCTTAAGGAAAAAAGAGCTGATGGCGCTGTTAAGCAAAGTTGCACTGGCACATCTAGAGACGACAGCCAATCACGCCCTCATTTGATGAATGAAGAGGATGACGAGCTCGATATTACCCAAGCTGCTTAATCCCAACCCAATGATCAGAGACATAAGTCGCCACCTTCTCAAATGTATATGTCATGTCCTCAGATGCATACGCTACATCCTTAGATGCATACGCTGACACTACCTCTTTAGATACACATTGCAACCCCAACAACATCGATTGCCTGTCATAGTACATTAACGCGAGTGCCACCTCATCATTTCGTTGACATCGCCTAATAGTCGGTAAGGATGATTCTTTGTATACCTAACAATACCTTGTTTTACTATCGACTAACGTCTTATTCACTCTTATTGCAATTACACAAGGGAAGGGTAAACAATGACAATATGGTCACAATGCATCACTTGAGACAGGTTGTGGGCAAGTTGAAGCCGGAGTGGCAAAAGAACATGCACTCACTAAAGGACCAACTTGTATGTTGACTTCTTGACATCTTCTTTGCACAAGTATGATTTTCTAGCTTTTATCATTTTTTTCATATAGCATTTAGGAAGTATTTGAGTTTTTTTTATAGTGTTTTTTGTGGGTTTATATGTTTCAATGCCATATTGCTTGAGATTGAAGTTACATGAAGAGGGTTTTGATGTTTTAATGTATTTGAGTGGTTCAATCAGTGGGTTTTGTTCGAAATTGTTAATAAAAATATGTGTTTTTAAGTGGGTTTTGTTGTTCACTTTCCATATTCATTGATTATATTGTCAAATGGCTGCTTGTCCTGTGCAAAGTTGTTCATTTTGTTAACTATAGGTAGTTGAGGGTTTAGAAAAATCTCTAATCTTGTTACACACCATGCCCATTTACTTTAAATATTGTTAACATGGCGTGTAACATATTGTGATAGAATGGCATGTAGTATCTTAGTATTTGTAGGCATGGCTGTAGTAACTTAGATGGTTAGGCATGGCATGTAGCAACATAATGTTTATAAGCATGGCATGTAGCAACATATCTTTTTAACATGGTCTATAACAATGTAGGAATTTGTACATGGTTTGTAATATCATTGGTTTTAAAACATGGTATGTGATAACTTAATTAGGCATGGTGTGTAGCAATTTTTGTATTCTTAGTCATGGTGTGTAGCAACATGTTTTCTAACCTATTTGTGATTCTAATTTCTCTCATTGTGTAGGGTTGGTCTACCTGTTAACATGATGATGCGTCTAATGATGATGGCGACACCTACAAGGTTGATGGTAGTGGTGGCAGTGTTGATGGTGGTGGCAACAGCGATGGCCGCGAGGATGATGTTGATGTCGACAGGGATGATGTTGGTGGCGATGGGGATGATGTTGGTGGCAACAAGGAACACAGTGGTGGCGATGGCGATGGCAATGGCGATGGCCACGAGGTTGATGATCATGGCAACGAGGATGATACTAGCAGTGGCAACAACAATGATGGTGGTGGCAATGAGGATGTGGAGCAAAGTGTGGGAGATATTAGGAACTTTGACGTAGTTGGTGAAAAGATAGGTAATGAGGAGCCAACTAGTGTAGATTCACTCATGGGTGCCGAGCAGTGGCAAATGGTCGTGTACAATTCTCTTACCCAAAGCACACCTCTTCCTTAGACCCCACCTCTTGTTTGTATCACACATCTAGTTCACACTACACAACCAATTCATACCACACCAGTGAGGTAGTCTCACAATAGCATGTCATCGACGTCTACAATAGACTTGCCTAACGTATAGCAATGAGTGACTTTAGATGCAGATGAGACTGAAATGGCATGGATCATCATGTTCAATAAATACATTGGCAGCCCGTATGAACCCATTCTTACTCCCGCTCAAGGACAAGGTGACAATCAAGAAAGAATACGTAGAGTTCAAGAAAGACCCAAACTCAAGGTAAGTTGAAAACATTACATTTTGTGCATTTTTGTTTCTCAATAATTGAATCCAATGACCTTTTGACGTCGGTATTTTATATGTGCGGGCGTAACATCAGCATCAACGGGGAGCAAGGCCCAACATTTTTCAATCCCTCGAATTTTGTCATATAAATTTCTTTTTCTAAATCATTATTTAAAAAAACTATTTTAACATCCATTTGATGAACAAGTTTGTAAATTGAAGCTAAGGAAAATAAAACACGAATAGATCAAATTCTTGTTACTGGAGCAAAAGTATCAAAATAGTTTATTTTGTTTTTGAGTAAAACCTTAGCAAATAATCTAACTTTGTATTTATCAATAGAATCATTAGGATTACATTTTAAAAAAAAAAATAATCCATTTACAACCAATTAGGTTAGCTTCAACTGGTAAATAAACTAATTCCCAAGTTTGATTTTGCAAAATAGAATCAATCTCATTTTTTATAACTTCTTTCCAAAATGAACTTTCTTTTGAAAAAATTGCATCTACATAAGTCAAAAAGTCATTTTCTACAAGATAAGTGTAAAAATCATTACCAAAAAAAATTTCTTTCCTTGGTCTTTTACTCATTCTCGAATCATCATTTTGTATTTTAAAATTATTTTTACTAAAATGTGCATGAGGAATTGTATTAGTTCTCAATGGAAAATTATATTAAAAAAATTCAGCATTTTTTCTTTGAATAATTGTATTATTATCAAGAACATTACTTTTTAATAAAAGAAATCTTTATCCAACTGATAACTCTATAATATAGAGTTATTTGGACTTAATTTTGATAGTAATTTAGCTTAGTTTTTGTAGTAATAAATATAAATTAGTAGGTTTTATTTAATTATTTTAAATTAGTTAATTTAGGTGAGTCATTATAATCTTAGTTAATTTTATGCTTAATTTGACGTTAATGTGGTTAAGATAGGTTGTTGTTGATTTATTTGTGCTTTTGTAGGTGTTTGATTAAAGAAGAATTTTAGTGAAAGAATGAAAGCAATTTTGAGGTGTAGACTTTTACTATATATATTTTGATATTTGGGCCATAACTTTATCTACAGTGCTCCAAATGAAGAGATTCTTAAACCATTGGAAAGATAAGAGAAAACCATACAACTTTCATGATTACCACTTTGCCCAGTTTGGCATAGAAGATGGTCAAAACTCTTATCGAAGTTGACATATTGTAGCAGTCCTAGAGCAATTACTATTTTTTTTAATTAATTGGGCAAGGCTACGACCCACATAGTCTGATGAGGAAATCCTGATTGGAATTGACTTCTTTCTTTACCCAACTTAGCCTAACTTCAATGCTTATAAAAATAACCTTTCGAAAGATTTTTAAAAATGAGAGAACGAAACACCAGATTGAAAGCTGATAGTCAAGCCACAAAGTCATTGAAGCTGAAAAGATTTTGAAAGATTCAAGAAGACTTGGAAGATCAAGACTATAATTCTTGAGTTTTATCTTTTTTATTCTTCTTTTATTTTTTTAGTTTGTTTTTATTGTTTAAACTTAATTTGATGATGATGTGTGACTTGATGGGGAACTAAGTTTTTAATCTAAGATTATAATTGAACTCAAGCTGTAGTCTAAATTATTTATCTTTCTTTTACTTATGTTTGATGGATTTAAATTGTTTATTTTATTCTGTTCTTATTGCTTCTAATTGCCTGATCACCAATTAGATTGAATTGGAAACCTAAGTTAAACCTTGAAAAAGAAAATTTAGGTAGACCTTGAATAGAATAGCGTATAATCGAATACACTTAGTTGATTAGGTGGTTTGATTTGCATATAGGGTAGACATATATATATAAACCATACGTAGCTAAGATTAGAGCACAAACTTAATAAATCTTTCTATAATATAATTTGCATAGACATATAGTAAATTAATTAAGAGATGTATTTTTATGAGAACCTCGACAGAGACTTGTAAATAATTTAAGACTCTAGGTTAGCAACTTAATCCATTAAACTGAGCTAAAAGAGAGAGAGATAATATTCAGATGAAATAGTAAGGGATATCATAATTTTAGGTATAGTAGTCACTCGAATTTAATAAAGTAAATTTGCTAATAGATTTTAGATTAGCTTTATTTTTAGTTTATTAGTTTATTAGTTTTAATTATATTTTTAATTATTTGGATTAGATTAAGGTGTGTCAATTTTAGTACTTAACAAAAGACGTTAAAACAATTCTTTATGAGAACGATACTTTACTCATTATTATATTATCTTTTCAATACGTATACTTGCATGAGTAAAAAATTGAACAACAGCAGCACTATGTTTAGCATAACCAATAAACATGCAATCAGATGTCTTAGAGTCAATTTTTCTTTTCTTAAAATCAAGATGCATAACCTTAGCAAGACACCCCCACACTTTTAAATATTTTAAGTTAGGATAATAGCCTTTCCACAATTCATAAGGTGTCTTACTAGTTTTTTTATAAAAAATTCTATTTTGAATATAGCATACAAATAACAAAGCTTCACCCTCACAAATTTTTATGTGCATTAGAACTAACAAGTATAGAATTTATCATTTCTTTTAATATTCTATTTTTTCTTTCAACTACACCATTTGATTTAGGAGAGTATGGAGGAATTTTTTCATGAATTATTCATTTCTTTTCATAAATATCATTAATCGGTATATATCCACCCCTTCTGTCTGATCTAACTCTTTTTATCTTTTTATCAATTGATTTTCTACCTTAACTTTATATTTAAGAAACATGTCAAAAGTTTCATCTTTATGTCTAAGTAAATAAATTTTAGTAAATCTAGAGTAGTCGTTAATAAAAGTAACATAATGTTGTTTACCTCTTCTAGTCATAATTTGTTTCAAATTTCTCAAATCAGTATAAATTAAACTTAACAATTTAGATTCTTTATTTATTAAATACAAGTTTTCTTAGTCATTTGGTTTCAGCATATGTTACACATTTACTAAAGTATGTATTTTTAATACTAGAAATTAAACCCAATGATTGCATTTTCTTAATATAAGGAACACTAACATGTCTTAATCTAGCATGCCATAAATCAATTGAGTCAATTATGTAAATAAAAGATCTAGCATTTTCATTTATGACATTTGCAATGTTAAGTACAAAAAATTCTTAATTACAATATCCCTTACCCACAAACACATTATTTTTTGTCATTATGATCTTGTCAGATTCGAATGACACTTTTACCCCAACCATGCCTAATAAGCCACAAAAACCAAGTTTGCCTTTATATTAGGAACATGTAGAACATTATTCAGAGCTAAGGTCTTGCTAGATGTGAGCTTGAGAAGGACTTTTCCTTTACCAAGAACTTGAGCAGTTCAAGAATCACTTAGATGTATTGTCTCTTCTTCTTCCCTTATTGGAGTATAGGAGGTAAAAGCATTTTTGTTTACAGAAATATGCATGGTAGCACCTGAGTCTACCACCCATTCCTTCACACTGGCCACCATATTTGCTTGAGAAATGACCACAGTAATTATATGATCAGATTTGTCTACTTTTACTAAGTTGACTCTTGGATTAACAGGTTTGTCATTTCCCTTTGCTCTCTTCCTATACTATGCTGCATGATGCCTTAGTTTCCCACAAACATAACAACTACCCTTGTTTTTTAAGGTGGGATAAGGAGTTTTAGGTTTATAATCAGGTTTATTAGTATACCTTTATTGACAATGCTAAATTTTGCCTTGTATCAGATTGGCTTTAGTTGTAAGTTCTTTAGCTTTGGAGGACTTAATCTTTTTTCAAGTTGTATTTTCTATGATGATGTGCACAATAAGTGACAATTGCTTTTCTTTATGCTTCAATTGTTGCTTGTAGCCATTCTAGGATTTTGGCAACTTCTCAATCATTAATCTAATAACTAACTCTTCTTGCAAGTTGATATTTTCTACCTTCTAATCATCCACCAGCTTGTGATATTCATTAATCTAACTCTTGATATTTTTGTCATCTGTTATCTCCCAATGATAGAAGTTTCCAATCACGAACTTTTGTTTCCCAATATCTTTAGTAGTATATTTGACAACCATTAAATCCCATATTTGCCAACCATTAAATCCGATATTTGCTTTGCTTCTTTTTAAGGACTGTAAACATCAAATAGCTCATTAGAAAGTACACTAATAATTGTATGCCTGCATACCTTATTTGCATGCGTCCATTGTTCCAACATTTTGACATTGTTAAGTTTGGAATCAGACAATGCAAAAGCTGCTCCATGAACATCAACGATGGACAAGATTCTTTCTTGCCATCTTTTGAAATTATTGCCATCAAACACCTCGATTTTGGATATGTCAGGAAACGGTTTTGCATAAGACACTGAAGACATGTCAGTGCGAGCTGAGGTAAAACCATTGGCAAAGGTGGTGGTAGCAGGGATAGCGATAGCAACATTATCAGTGTGAGAATTCATTATCTTTAAGATTGTTGGAAAAATATTGAAGCACAAAAACAATTCAAGAAAATCTAAGACGTGAAACACTATTCTTAAGGATAATTTTTTTAAAGTATTAAACTCGATGCAAAAGGACGGAGTATAGCAGTTATCCCCCAAGATTCAACATTCTTCCTGATTAGTTTGTACAAACTATTAAGGATGCCATGAACAATAAGAAATTCAAACTAAGAAGTAACCCAATAGAGAAAAGGAAAAAATGAGAGGTGTGTTGAACTGAGGCAGAGACTAGTATTTATAGGCTGAGAATTGGCATTAATGTTACACAAATTCAGGAAATTCAACGTGAAAATCAGATACATTATAAAACTCAGTCAGAATTCAACATTAAAATCTTAGATTATTAGTAGCTATAAAACTTAATTAGAAGACAGTGCTCAAGACTGTTTCAAAGGTTGAAATAAAAAGTAAATAAAACCAAGATACAAAATTTCACTAGGGCCTCGCCCATGTGTAAGATAGTGTTTGAGACTGTTTCAGCCTTCTGAGAAGTGTGTTGTGAACTGAGGTAGAGACTGGTATTTATAGGTTGAGAATTGAAGTTAACGTTGCACAAAGTAAGGAAATTCACTGTTAAAATTAGATACGTTATAAAACTCATTCACAATTCAACATTAAAATCTCAAATTACGTTAGCAGTTATAAAACTCAGTTAAAAGACAATGTTTGAAATTGTTTCAAAGGCTGAGGTAAAAAGTAAATAAAACCAAGATACAAAATTTCACTTGGGCTAGTTAAACTCAGTTAAAATTCAAAATTAAAATCTCAAATTACATTAGCAGTTATAAAACTTAGTTAAAAAACAACGTTTGATATTGTTTCAAAGGCTAAGGTAAAATGTCAATAAAACCAAGATACAAAATTTCACTTGAACTAGTTAAAAAACAGTGTTTGAGACTACTTCAAAGGCTAAGGTAAAAAGTATATAAACAAGATATAAAATTTCATTTGGGCCTAGCCCATGTGTAAGATAGTATTTGAGATTGTTTCAAAGGTTGAGGTAAAAAATTAATAAAACCAAAGTACAAAATTTCAAAGGCTGAGGTAAAAAGTAAATAAAACCAAGATACAAAATTTCATTTGGGCCTAGCCCATGTGTAAGATAGTGTTTGAGACTGTTTCAAAGGCTGAGGTAAAAAATAAATAAAACCAAAATAGAAAATTTCACTTGAACCTAACGCATGTGTATACTCGCGTGTAAAGAAAGAGAAAATTTGCATTTTCTCAAGACCTTACCTGATCTCGTTTGCACGTGAATCTACTCTTTTTTCTTCTTTGCAACAAGTTTATAATAAATTTACTTATTTAAAACACTCACCTCTTTTTGTACCTTAACAATATGATTTTTGTACCTTAATAATATGAGATATTAAAAAATTATAAAATACCCCTATAAAAGTTTATATTTTCGTCTTCAATAGCCAACGACAATTGTATAAGACTAAGAACCAAGTGTTAACATTAACTAAGACATTAGCCATGCAAGGCAACACGTAAGGCACGTAGAAAAGGATTAGCTGCAAGTTGATTAATGTCAAAATCATGTGAGCAAGTTGTCCACGTGGAGTCTTCATCGACATGGTGGAGGGACATGAATTTTAAGTAGGATGACTTTGTCGGCGTTCAAACCAAGACCAACTTAGATTGCGTAACCATGTTATGATGTTACTGCTTAACTCCATTCCCATGAAATTAGATTGATCATGAAGCGGCGCCCAGAGTCTAATCAGTAATCCTCAATGTTTTCTTATGATATTTTGATCATTCAAAGCATATTAAATTCATTTATTAAATTGTAAAATATAAAAACTTTGTGTAATTTCTTTTCTCTATAAACGGGGTTGAATTTCATATTTAATAACTTTAGTATATTAGATCAAAATCCGTGTAGATTTGTGAGGATTTGGACTTGAAGAAGACGAGCGAGGCATTGAGCAAGGCTGCTTGTATTTAATTACTCTTGAGCCTCTTTTATACCAAAAAACAAAAGGACTTTCGAGGTTCTCTTTTGCTTGTATTAATCTGGTTTTCTCATTGGATTTTTCTTTTAATGTTTCAATATGAATCTTTTATTCCTATCAAAGAGAAATTATAGATCTTCATTGTTGAGGTGTATTTTCATGGCCAAAGTGCAAGAGAAAGAATATATGTATATATATATGACTAAGTAAATTTTTTTACCTGATTAAATATTAAAATTAAGTTTGTGCATTTATTTTGAAAGGCCTTTGAAATTTTGAAAATCAATGCAAGTATGCAACACTTAAACACCGGGAGTGTATCAAATTATTATTTTTAAAATATTATTACATTTAATATTATTTATCATATAAATTTAATAATTTTTTAAGTGTAAATATGATCTTGAGATTATGAAAAAAGATTGACACGTGTTATTAACATATATTTTTAAAAATTAATAAATTAATATAACAATTAACAGGCTTGTGGACTTCCTTTTTCCTTGTCCCACTTTTTCATTTTGCTCTCCACGATTTCAATAACGAGAGTACAATCCATGGGCTTAATTAGGGGATCAACGTGAGAGAATACCTTCCATTCCCTCAGTGCTTTCCTCTAATTTAAGTATATAGGAGGGCCTTCATTGGGGGTGATTAATCGTTTAAGTAGGTTAAATAGGTAAGTAAATTCCATTAATTGACTTTTACATGCATATTAACCAAATCAAGTGATTTTACTTATTAACTGATTTAACTAATTAATTGACTTAAGTTGATTAATTCGATTTTAATCAATTTAATTGAAATTTTTCTAACTTTTAAAATTTTTAACTTTTTAATTCACTTAACAGTTAATCCTAAAGTAGTATGAAAGAAAGTAGCATGAATATATCAGTAGGGAATAACAACAAGCATAGATTTTTTACCCTCTTATTAGAAGCCATGTTATAGCATAATTTCATGTTCACCTGCTATTATCCAAAAAGAAAATTTGTATAAATCACAATCAATTGCAATGCCAAATTCTTTACTCATAATCATATTGACATTTTTATTTTAAAACTAATTCAATATGATCAATTAAATTTGTTTTTGAAGGTTTAAAACTTTTTATACTAATGTATAATCTAAAGATGCAATCTGTATGTACTTACTTAGGCATATTAAATTGTGGTCCTTAACCTCTAAATTAAAAACCAAAACTCTTATTTGAAATTCTTAATTTTTCAAATTATTAAAATTATAATGAAGGACATAGTTTTAATTTTCAATGTCTAAATTAAACAAAATTAACATTGTTTTGAATTTAGGGTATTCTTTTCCTATAATTTATTTATTACATTTTCATTCCTTATTTATCAATCTCAAAATTTTCAAAAGAAATACTAGTAGACTAGCAGTAGTAGATAACAAAGAAGACAATAAGTATCAATCAACTATATATTCAACTTATAATTTATTAAAAATTGAATAATACTATTTTCCCATTTCTATTTATAAAGAACTTGATTAATAGAAGTTTATTAGCATTAACCAAAATTATTTAGATTTATTTTTTTATAGCAATATCTTGTTCTTTTATATTCAAGATATGTAATATCGGTTAAGTACAATATATAAGGATTTTTTTTTAAAAAAAAAAATTATAGATTAATCATTTTAATTAAATTAATTAAACCTAATTAACTAAATTAAAACTGACTTAACCAAGCATTTAAATCGAATTAATCAAATTTTATCGATTAAATCGATTACGTTCAATTTTAGCTAGCTGACTTTTGCTCACCCCTAGCCTTCATCCGGATTCCTGGCAATGTATACCGATGGTATTATCATTCAAAAGGTTGATATGAAATGAATGCAACAATGGAAGGTCGACGTTTCCATTTATTTTGACGCTTTAGCTATTTATGTTTTTCCCCACGAAGCCCAGGTCTCACTTGAACATGGAAAACATCTTTCTGATGAAATTAGTAAGCACAACATCAAAACCATCAATCTTCATGTCTGTCTGCTTACCCCAGGGGAATGGCCCCATTGGCTTGGTTGCTTCCAGAAGATCCTCCTTCAGAAACTTTGGCTTCGACCGCTCCAAAGGACCTATTTGGTGATTGTATATTCCGAGGTCTGGACAGGAATCCTGAAAAGAAAAAACAACTTGCTAAGCAAAAATAAGAAGTATATATGTTCTATTCCCATCCTTCCGATGGATTCTTGTTTGAGAATATCTAAATGAATATTGTTGCTTACTTGATCAGCGTTCATTTTCTTCACAAACGTCTTAAATATGTTGAAGTTCCTTTCTTTCAATAGATTATCTGATAAACGGAGATATGTGACCCCACACATCATCAGCTTTGGCCGACCGTCTCTGTTGATACCATTTGGCCTGGCGTTTAACAGGATCTGATTATAACCTTTGCTGTCATATCTTGATAATGCATTCTCTCCTGCAACTTCAAGGTGCTCTCTCCAACCTCCACTCAGAACCTGCTAACAGATGTGCCATGGATGAGTTTTATCGTCCTTCTAATGCCACTGTGAGAGTGGTAATACATAATTTTATATTAGGTGACAAAAAGACTGCAAGCTAATGTTTCATTAAGATAAGAGCTCTTGTTCCTGATGGCAAGTATCTGACAAAAACATTTGATAAAGAAAATGCTTACCCTACTTCCCATTGGTTTGAATAGGGAAATTATCATTTTCTTGCAAGAAAATATATTTCTATCTCTATGTTGCATAGGTAGATTTTCCCTAAGAGTCTGTAGCAATCAATTCAGATTTTAGGTCTTGAATAGGATTATTTCCAATTAATCTTCCAAGTATTTACCTGTTGAACAAGTTCCCGAGGCCCACATTTGGCATCAGCTCTTTTGTTAGGATAGTCTTGAATTATGATTTAATTAGGATTATTTAATTCTAATTAAATTAGTATACCTTATAAAATAGTCTTTAAATCTAGTTAGACTAGAATAATAATTCTTAATTCTATTAGGATAAGATTCCTAATTATATTAGGATAAGGTTATTATATTTGGTACTATAAAAGGACCTTATGGGTTAAAGAATAATCATCACCTAAATTTAGAGAGAGTGATTTAGGTGTACGTGGGATAAGGGTTATGAATTTGAGACTGTTCTTGTAATCTCCTGATTTTTCTCTTAGTGGATTTTTCTCTGTTGCTGTGCTCGTGGACGTAGGTCATCAAAAGACCGAACCACGTAAATTCTTGTATTCTTGTGGGTGTGCTTGATTTCTTTCTTTCTTTATTCTATTGATTGGGTTAGATCTTGGGCAATTCTTTCGAGACAATTCCGCAATTTCCCAACAAACTAGTATCAGAGCTTCAAGGACTTGGGTCAATCTGAATCTCGTTATGAGAATTTCGTCGACCAAGTATGATATTGAAAAGTTTAATGGAAGAAACGATTTCAGCCTATGGCGTGTTAAGATGCGCGCATTGCTAATGCAACAAGGACTATTGAAGGCACTGAAGGGAAAATATTATCTTCCTTCGAATTTATCTGATGGTGATAAAGATGACCTTATGGAGAAAGCACATAGTGCTATTCTCCTAACTTTGTCTGATGAGGTGCTAAGAAAAGTCACGGATGAAGAATCTGCTGCTGCAGTGTAGTTTAAACTCGAAAGTATTTATATGACCAATCCCTGACGAATCGGCTTTATATGAAGCAACGATTGTATACTCTCAAGATGAGTGAAGGTACGTTCGTTAATACCCACATTGACGAATTTAATAGAGTTATTCTTGATTTAAAGAATATCGATGTTAAAATTGAGGATGAAGACTTAGCCCTAATTTTTTTATGTTCTTTGCCTTCATCGTATGAAAACTTTGTGGATACTATATTATATGGCCGAGACACTCTCACTTTCGAGGATGTAAGAGCATCTTTAAATTCCAAGGAATTAAAGAAGAAAGTTGGTGGTATCCAGAATGAAAATCAAGCAGAAGGTTTGGTTGTGAATAGAGGAAAAGATAGAGATAAGGGTATAGACAGAAAAGGTAAATCTAGAGCAAAAGGGAAAACTTGCTAGAATTGTGGTCAAAAAGGACATTTTCGTCAAGACTGTACCAAATTTAAGGATGATGAAAAGTTCAATAAGTCTGAGAATACTGCAAACGTGTTGGAGATGACTTCGATACTTTTGAGGAAACTGATAATGTTCTTGCAATTACTAATTGTAACCTAATGGATACATGGATCTTGGATTCGGCTTGTTGCTTTCATATGTATCCTAGGTGTGATTGGTTTACAACTTATCAATCTGTTGATATGGGCACTGTACAATTAGGAGATGCTTTTTCTCTCTCAGTTGTTGGGATTGGCACAATTCGAATCAGGATGTTTGATGGTATGGTAAGAACACTTGAGGTAAAGCATGTCCCTGACATGAAAAAGAATTTAATATCCTTGAGTTTGTTAGATAAGAAGGGCTACAAATATAATGGCCAAGATGGTGTCATGAATGTATCTAAAGGAGCCTTAACTATCATAAAGGGCAAGTTATCATGTGACCTTTATTATCTAGTGGGAAACACGGTAATTGAAACTATTTTTGTGGTCTCATCTAATAATCCTGAAGATGATGTAACACATTTATGGCATATGAGATTGGGTCATATGAGCGAGAGAGAGATTAGAAAACTAAGTAAGCGTAGTTTACTATGTGGTCAAAAGAGTGAAAAGCTAGATTTTTGTGAGCAACATAGAGTGAAATTTAGCACTAAAACTCATCGAACCAGGAGTACAATAAACTACATCTATTTAGATTTGTGGGATCCTTCTCCGGTGGCATCAAAAGGTGGATCTTTATTGATGATTTTTCAAGAAATGTGTGGACGTATCTTCTAAAGGCTATGAGTGAAGTGTTAACCACCTTTTTGCATTGGAAGGTATTGATCGAGAAGCAGACTAAGAAAATGATCGAGAGCTTTCGAACAAACAAAGGTTTGGAATTTTGCAAAGGTGAGTTTGGTCTATTCTACAAGAATGAGAAAATCGTTAGACATCGCACTGTCGACAAAACACCATATCAAAACAGAATTGTAGAATGGATGAAGAAAACACTTTTAGAGAGAGCAAAATACGTGTTCTCAAATGTTGGCCTAACCAAAGTATTTTGGACAGAAATTATCAACATGGCTTGCTACTTGGTAAATCGGTCTCCATCAACGGTAATTGAATTTAAGACTCCCAAGGAAGTTTGGTCTGGTAAGCCTGCTGATTATTTTATATTGAGAGTATTTGGTTGTCCTGTTCATGTTCATGTGAGTGATGGTAAACTTGAGTTGAGGGCGACAGAGTGCATATTCCTAGGCTATGCATATGGGGTGAAAGGTTTTCGGTTGTGGTATACTGATTGTAAGTTCCCCAAGTTTATGGTGAGTCGGGATGTTACCTTTGACAAGTCTGCATTACTTTGTGGGATAAAGTCTAGAATTGCAAACACATCAGACCAAGAAGTTGGCAAGCAGGTGGAGCTTGAAATCAATGCTTTTGTGACAGTGTGGGATGATAGTGAAATCCAAAAAGAATTGCAAGAGGTACAAGAATTGGTATCTCAACGAAGCATTACTTGTATTGATGGTGATTCTGATTCTTATGTTTTATTTGTGGAAGTAAAGATTGATGAGCCTTACTTTTATCATGAGGAAATTACATATGCCGAGTCTTCTAAGAAGATTGAGTCTCTACATTAGGATCAAACATGAGAGCTTGTAAAAACACCTAAAGTTACTATTGAAGTTAGCTTAGTGTGTGAAGGAGGTGCAAACATTAGTCGTAATGTGATTGGCTTCTACAAATTAGATTTTGCTGGCGATCTAGATAGTAGAAGATCTCAAACGGGGTATGTGTTCACTCTCTCAGGATCTGCAATCAGTTGGAAAGCAGTTCTTCAATCAACCGTTGCTTTGTTTACAATTGAAGCTGAATATATGGCTGTGACCAAGGCAGTGAACGAGGCTTTGTGGCTTAAAGGCTTGGTTAGTGATCTTGGTTTTGAACAAGCACAAATAGTTGTGTTTTGTGATAGTCAAAGTGCTATACATTTGACTAAAAATCAGATGTTTCATGAGAGAACCAAACACATCCAAGTCAAGTGTAACTTCGTTCGAGAGATTATTTCTAAGGGTGACATTATAGTAAAGAAAATAGCTACAAATGAAAATCCGGCAGATATGCTAACTAAGTCAGTTTCTGGGATAAAGTTCAAGCATTGCTTGGACTTGATCAGTGTTCATAGTGCTTGATGCCCTTTGGGGTATTAGTGATGTTGACAGAGATTGGTTCGTAAGGTGGAGCTTGGTGAATTCAAGCCTAAGGTGGAGATTTGTTATGATAGTCTTGAATTATGATTTAATTAGGATTGTTTAATTCTAATTAAATTAGTATACCTTATAAAATAGTCTTTAAATCTAGTTAGACTAGAATAACAATTCCTAATTCTATTAGGATAAGATTTCTAATTATATTAGGATAAGGTTATTGTATTTGACACTATAAAAAGACCCTATGGGTTAAAAAATAATCATCACCTAAATTTAGAGAGAGTGATTTAGGTATACGTGGGATAAGGGTTATGAGTTTGAGACTGTTCTTGTAATCTCTTGATTTTTCTCTTAGTAGATTTTTCTCTGTTGCTGTGCCCGTGGACGTAGGTCATCAAAAGATCGAACCACGTAAATTCTTGTGTTCTTGTGGGTGTGCTTGATTTCTTTCTTTTTTTATTTTATTGATTGGGTTAGATCTTGGGCAATTCTTTAAAGATAATTCCGTAATTTCTCAACATCTTTGTTCTGAGTTCCTCATCTCGAGACATGTAAAATTGAAAATAGCATAATGTCTTGACAGCATCCTTGCAATGGGTCGATATCCATCTCTATCTTTCAAATTGTAATATCCTGAAGTAAGTTCTGCAGCATGACTATCAGATTTATACCACCAGTGTATCCCAGCTACCTGATTAGAAAATTAAAAAAAAAAAAAATGAATAGACTGACAGATATATCCATCGTTAGATAAAAATGTTTTTAGGTTGTGAGATATATACTTTTGCTGCTAACTTCACTTTACAGCCCAAGAAAGCTTTATTAGCTTCATCAAGGATCTCATCACCATGGTTGAGTAACTTGCTGGAATACCAAGTCAAGAAAAACTTCCCTTTCTCAGTAAGGTATGTCCCATTCAATCCAAAGAACTCTGTGGATCCAGGTGTGTCATTGTATTCCCCTGCGTTATCAGGCAATTCCCATTCACAATGGCCTGCATTTGTTGCTGCCTCTTTAAATTCTGCTTTGAGGTACTTGTCATAACACTGCAGTAATATACAAAACTTTTTAGAGAATTGTACCTCAGCATATGGCCAGATTTATGGCTTATAAGATCTTAAGGTTGTTGAAATCAGTAAATACCTGAAACTAATAAATGACTATTCACCTGAAATTCTCCAATACCAGGGAAAACCCATCCTTGACTTTCTGGATAAGAGGGATATCTTAGCTCCCCTGCAGGACCAAGGCCTACTTCAATGTCTATTATGAGTCCTGCTTCTAGAAAATCTGACATGTGCTCCCTGAAGCTCTTCATGTAGTCACTGTACATCTACAAAAATCAACAATCTGTCTGAAGCATCAATGAAGTATAGGAAAACATTTTCCCCCAAAAAGATTAGAGATGAATATTGCTTAAAATAAAAGATAAGTAAACTTAACAGTTGAAATTGATAGATCAGAACCAGAATTTAGTAGTTAGAACCTCTTGAAATTGGATTCTGCATTCATAGAGTGATATTATTTAGGATTTGTAGGTCTTTAAGTGAGAATATTAGCACTTCTTGAAATCATGGAATCATCTTGGTGAAAATATTCTCGGTTCATCTGGTTTGGGGATAAAATATCGGCTGCCTGAAATCCTATTTGTTTTAAAAGCTGAGACATATCACAGCTTCACAAGCCAGCAAAACATGCTACCACTAAGGCCAGAGGTGCAACAAAAATGCAACATTCCTTCCTCTGCTTTATGGCATGAATAAAGAATTTCACTAGCCAAAAAGTGCAAAGCAATAGGCAGAGTTCCTCTGTCTATGAAAAACAGTACAAGAACTAATATAAAGAAAGCCAGACTAGGATGTAGGACGAAGAAATGAATGTCAAAAACAGTGTCATTCACATGTAGCTAGGAAGAGATTTGTTTTAACTTGTCTCTTCCAGAGAAAAATAATGATCTTCAGCAGTAGGAACTAATTTTATTTGTTTTGATTGTCCCAAAAAATTTTTGTAACAAAGACTTTAGAAAAGAGCTCCTGAAACTAACCTGGACAGCAGATCTTCCATCAAAAAGAGGCTGCATATCCACTCCAATAGTTAGGTATTCCTTGTTTCTGTTACCTTTCCGATTGGTATAGAAGATGTCAGGGTCTGTTTCTCCGATGTCGAGTACCCACTGGGGAAGTGGGATTGTAACTTCATCTCCTATATTGCCACCACATTGATGAAATGACATTGATGGCTTGTAGTTTTAATCCACATTCTTGAACAAGTGCGAACAAGCTCCTGTAAGCACTCCAATCGTACTGTTTAGGGTCCTTTGATTCCACAATCCCCCACCAGACATCTACCATTATCCCATCAACGCCTGCTGCTCTCAGCTCCTTGAGCTGTTTTTCCATCCCAGTCTTATCTTCAAAAACATTATCATTCGAAACAACTCCCAACTAATACAATGGAAAGAAAAGATGGTAACAGAGTCATTAGCAGATGATAATCTCTGCTTGACATGCAAAGGCAGAAAGACATTTTGAAACTTACTGGGAGCATTACATAGACCGGCGCATAGTTTGCTAACATCTTTTCATTGTATGTGGGAGCAGTTGGAGCCTGCATGTTTTTATGAACAAGAGAAATGATCTGATTGCTCTGATTTCTTCGTTTTCTTTCTAAGTTGGAGATTGCACTGATCACGCCCCTCTTTCATAGAACAAATAAAGAATCAAGAACGATACAATCTGGGTTCGGGCCTTATCTTTGCGTGAAAAAGAGTGCATATCTTAATCTGATTTCTCAGGGGCTTTGTGTCTTTTTCTAAAATAAAACCAAATGTTTATCTTGCTCATGAAATTGGATGCATTGCCACTTGTGAGACAGCTTGCAATAAGCTAAATGCCAGCATCGACGAACTTTTGAAAAAGTTGGGATTAGAAACATATCAGATATCATGGACATTACAGTCATTTCAATCACCATGGATTAAATGGCCTTGATAACCATGGTTTTGTAAATCACAAGAAAAACCCTTTAAATTACAACATTGTTTTAAGCACGTGCGAGGCTAGCTATAGTCAACTTATATAACTGGGCGTCCTTGGCCACAGCTTGTGGTATCTGACAGCAATATAGATATATTCCAAGAAATATATAGTTTCCACTCACCTCTGGCATTTCAGTTGTTGAAAACTTTGATGCCACAGCTTTGGGATTTTTTGATATGTTAGCAGAGTTGGATGAACCTGTTTGACGGAGTGCTTCTATTCTTCTAACGTTCCTTACTCCTTGTAGGCTCTCGACTCTATCTATCGATGGCATCTCCTGGTGGAAAATGCCGCTGTGAAGCTGAAGCCTAACCTTATCTCCCCATCCACCTTGTGTTGAATATATAATGCTTATCATATTGACGATCACTTCTGCTACTGTTTGGAATAGAATCGCATCAGCTTCTGGCAGTCTTTTGCGCAAGAAAAATCAGGTTTGTTGTAGGCTTCCTGATTGATCTGTGAAAAGTCGCCATGTTTTTGGAGCTTTAACGGGCTCCTCTACTTGGGAAGAGAAGAACATGCGTCCTTGTAAAACGCAAACCGACGTTTTATCAGGCCTTGAAGTTGAATAAGTCCCAACTAAAGTGTCCAGTTAGAGCAGGCCCAACTTGAATGAACCAAGCTAAAATGCAAAAGCCCAACCAGCCGGTTTGAGTACAAATCAGCCATTGACAATTCTTCAATAAATTTTAAAATTATATTCTCAACATTTTGCTATCATTTCTAGTCCCACATTTAAGTACAGCTTTTATTTATAATATCTACCCCTTCCTTATGTTTTTGCTTTTTATTTTTCTCAATGATGCTGATGGCCAAACATCATGAAGAACTTTTGGCCAGCAAAACAAAAAACACATCATGAAATAACTAACTTATTCAAATTACACTTTCATTATCATTTTTGACATCCATATTTTGAAAAAAAAAAAGGGAAAAGAAAAAGAAATTTGCAATAAAGTGCTATTATGCAATCAAAATTTATGCCAATGACCATTCATATAAACAATTTGACATTGACAAATACCATTTTACACCATAAAAAACACATGACAACCATGGGATTTGCCAAGTTGATGGTACAAAAATAAATACTCTTTAAGATAAATTTATGGAATTATAGATAATAACAATAATAATGTACTGGTACATGGGTAGAACAAGTAAATGCGAAAAGGAGGAGAGGAGCCATTTATGTAAATAAGGGGAAGTTTGTGAAAGGGTGGCCCCATGACTACAATCCCTCTGCAACCTGCTGCATCCAGATGAGTGACATGGCAGACATGCCTGTCAGGCTCGACTCCGAATATATACTCCTTCAACGGTTCACTGTAATCCTTCATTTTATCGGATTAACTCCGTAATGCCATCCAATATCAGGGGCACATTCGATATTCTAAACCAGGATTCAGACTCTCAACTCTGAAGCAAAACTACAGCTAGAGTTGGTTGAGGAAACAGCTAAAGAGTGAGCAGCATTTTGAACCATTACAAGCCCATTTTTCTCTGTTTAATCGGCCTTCACGTGCACTCACTAACCCTTTCCCCTTAAATTCCCCAAGTTCCTCCAAAACAGAAATCCCACACCCCCCTCTCTCTCTCTCCCCAAATGCACCTCCCTTTTTAATAAACTCACCATGAAAAAAAGACGAAAAAGAACCAAACCAAAATCCTATCTTCACTAAGCCAAAACAAAACAAAAACAGAGACAGACCCCGTTTCAGATTTGCAGGTTTTTGAAGGTCAGTCTTGTTTGTTTTTCTTTCAGTACAAAGGGCCTTTAAAAGAAAAATAAAGATGTGTTATGTGGGGAAAGCAACAAAGATCTTCATCTTCGTAGTGACAGTGTTGGTGGTTTTGGGTCTTGTCTTGGGATTCGGACTGTTTCGTCACGGCCTCCAAAAGTCGCACAAATGCTCCGGTGACTCTTGCCCTTCTCCCACTAATGTCTTCCCTGACCCTATATCCAGCCCTAATACACCACCAGGACCAGTCTCTTCCTCTTCCAACCCCCCTCCTCCTACCACTGGGTCTAACCAGCCCCCGTCACCTACATTCAACCCTAGCCCTAACCCACCACCAAGCTCAGTTCCTACTCCTAATCCGCCACCCAGCCCACCAATTGGCACCCCTACTACTACTACACCCCCGCCTCCTAATACTAACCCAAATCCTCCACCACAATTTCCTCCTTCTACTCCTCCACCGCCTGTTTCAAGTGCAGTGTTGGCGGTGCCACCCTACAATCAGCCGAGTCCGGTGCTGGTGGCTCCAGGCCCTGTGCATTCCTAGATTAGCTGGGTAGTGAGTTTCCGTCAGCCATTGTTCTTTTCTCTTTCTTTTGGAAAAAAAAATTATATGATGTTATTTTTGTTTCGATTTCCCATTTTCTTGACTTAAATAATTCTTTTTTGAATAGCTGTACAGCTGTGAGATAATGAGATTTGTATTGCATTTTGATGGATGGTGAATTGTGGTTTGCAGTACATTTTTTTTCTATGGTCTGTAGTGGTGGATTATTGGCTTTGTTACCGATATGGAGACTTTTTTTTTTTTTTTGGAATTTACTTACACAAACCTCTCTCAAAAGAATGGAATTCTGTATTGTCTGCTAAATTGTCAAAAAATTGTGTCTACTCCTTTGACTCCGATGTCTAATCCTAATTTCACCCCCGCTGCCCACCAAAGAAAAAAAAATTCTAATCCTAGTTGGATCTATTTGGCTAACAAGGACGTTGGATCCATTGTTGTAGATTAACTTTGGATATCCAAACGCGCTTCTAACATTCGAGTTATGTCGGATTCCAACAGTTTTGAGTTGGGTGGTTGGTGCTCACTGCTTTGTCATGTTGCATAATTATGTGCTTGTTAGTTGAGAGAATTTATAGTTTAATTACTCACCGTTAGATCTTAGTTTTTGTTCCAAAAAGTTAATGAAATTTTCACTAAAATGTAAAAGAAAAGGAATGTCATTAGCATTGCGCTTAACAACTTAGCGGAACTACAGTTGGTGCAGAGATTGGTTGCTTGTGTTTTCTGGGCTCATGCGGCCATTTTAAGTAAACAAAATGAATAAATTAAAGTTCACTTCTGAGTGGTTAAGAATCCGATGAAAAGAGTTGTCTTGATTTGGGCAAGGAAAGAACTCCCGTAACGGAAGGGAACGGTGTGCGTGGTTTTTCATGGTCTGGTGTTCTGGTCACTGCCGAAGGAATCTGCGAGGCTGGACTGGACAAGTCGACTCTGCCAACAACAAAAAGAAACCGTAAAAATAAAATGGAAAATAGCCAAAATGCAAATGGAGTTGCCAAGGCATTTCATCAATTTCTTTTAGGAAAATTTATGTATAATTTCCTTGAGAAAAACATGGGGTTTTATTTTACACTTGATTGTAGTGTATATTTGGAGTGGAATTGAGAAACTTGAGCTCAGGCACATATAAAACTTTGCTTGGGAAATATGTTGGTATTGTGAGTAAAGGAAAATTTGTGGTTGGCTCTTTGTATTCGGACTTTTACTCAAACTTTAGTGTAGACTAATAATTTTAGATCTGCTTGACATTGTATTAACAGTTGAAAACAGCTTTAAATTGCTTAATTTAGGCGGCAGTAATATAAAAGATTTGTTAAGGATGATGGAATATGTTTTTTAATTTATTTATTATGAATACTTTTCTGCGTGCAGCATGGCACGTATCATACCAAAATTTTAATGATAATGAGATAGGCAGAATTCATGACCTACTTTAAACTCCATGAGAACTTATATTGACTTATGGTTGGCTGTTTACGGGACCCATACATTCCTCTTTGGATCTTTGGTTTTTTTGGTTTTTTTTTTTTTTTTGTTTCTTTTTCCTTTTGGGACATGTTTGGAAGCTTAAATGGTTGACGTCTTCTTTCGCTTGCTTACGTGTTTTATTAACACTTTTTGTGGAAAGTAGGAATGAATTGCTACCAGTTGTCTGGCGAACGTCGATCTCAGACTTGCAAGTTGGTTGAGATCTCATCAGAAAGTCATTTCTGTTTCTATCACATGCTCATATTTTTGGCATCGTGGTTTCCGCCCCAGTGGGTAACGCACGGCACATTCAAGTCCAGAACTCACTTCGCTCACCCCTCACCTCGTTCCTTAGCAGAAGTCGGAGTTAGAACATTTTTAAAGAGGGAGTAAAGTAAAAAAGGATAGTTAAAAAAAAATTTATATATAATTCAATTCTTAATTATGTAAAATATTAAATAAAATTCACAAGATATTGAATATATAAAAAAAATACATATTAACAATAATGACGATGTTGTGTGTGTGGGTGTATATATATATATATATATATAACTAAATAAAATTATAAAAGAGTTTCTCTCATTCTTTATATGCAAAATTGAAAAGAAAATAATTTTTTAAACTCAAATGAATTACTTTTTTATTTTGTATATTTTATACAAAATGTATAACTTTTTGAGAAAGCTCTTCTCTTATTTTCTATGTGTTTATTGAATTGCTAATTAACATATTAAACTATTAGATTGAATTGTTGATATATAATATGATATGATAAACTATTAGGTTAAACTTTTAAGATATAATATATTATGATAAGTTTAAATTTATACCAACACTTAGTGGGTTTAGGTTAGTATACTCTTTTTTTTTTTAATTTGATGGGCTTAGCATATTGAGTTAGAATTTATATGATAACTAATAATATATTGGTTGACTCTAATTTTATCAAACGGTTGGAGTAATATATAGTAAATAAAAAATTTTAAAATTTTTAGAGGAATGAAACCTCATGTGTAGAGTCATTTTATTATTTATATTAATTATTTAATAAAAAATTATTTTAAAAAATTATTAAATATATATAATATATAAAAAAATTTAAAAATTTGGAGGGAGGAGGTGGACGCTCCGCCTCTGATCATTAGGAAATGGGTCGTTAGACTTTTCGACACATATTATGTACTATTTATCATTGTCATTCATAAGCTTATATGTATAAATTACATAACTTGATTTGTAACTTCCAATTCAAAAATATGAACAAGTCAATGATAATTAATTAAATAGTATATATATAAAGGAATAATGTTGACACAATTATCGTAATTGTACAAATTATAAGCTTAATTAGTGAAATTTGATATGATTACAATATTATTATATTGTGATTACCACATTGTTACTTTAATTCACTCTTATGGCACGTTTGGTTTACGAAATTGAATAAAATATAATAAAGTAGTTATTCTGTAAGAATAGAATAAGAAAAAAATAGAATAAAATGATTATTATATTATTTAATTCATGGAATAGAATAGAGTAGGTATTGTTATTATAACTTATTTTGATGGTTGGTTGGCAAAAATAGTTTTAGAACAATTAAGAAATAAATAATAAAATAACAAAATTACCATTTATTATAATTTAGTAAATTAGACAAATTATTCATTATTAAAATTTAATAATATTTTTCCTTTTTTAATCTTTTAATTTTATTTTTATTAAAATTTTAAAATATTAATAAATTATTATTAAATTATTAATATGATTTTTTATTTCAATTTCTTTTTATCTTGTCTCTATTTGTATTTTCATTTTTAATCTTTTAATTTCTATTTTCATTAAAAATTAAAACATTAATAATTTATTATTAAATTATTAATATTTTTTTATTTTAATTTTTTTTTATTTTTTTATTTTCTATTTGTAGGTTGTAATTATTTTCAATAAATAGGGATATTTTTATCCAATAAATTTTTGACTTTTTTCCATAGTCATGAAATAGCCATTAACATGGGAGAGGTGGGGAATGACTAAACCAAGATTTTGGAGGATAGTTATTACTTAGAATGGCTATTTCCCACCTCAAAAACCAACCAAACTAAAGAATAAAAATAAAAAGGAATAAAGAGGGAACGGCTTAACTATTTCTCATACCAAACGTTTTATTAAATTCTTGAGAATCCCTTCTAAATATATATATATAATTGTACAATTCACAATTTAAAATAAGATTTCTTTTTTCTTAGTACCATGTTCAAAGCCATCTTATCTATTTTGTCTTTCTTTGAAACCTTGTCTCGAAACCACTATCAACTAGCATCACAGCCACTACACCATCGTGACCCATTATTGAAAGAATAATCAACTGTAATCTCATCGCATGAAACCGTCGAAAACTATCGTTCGTGCTCTTACACCGTTTTCGAGTTGTGTTGAGTCCATGTCACTTTCGGTCACCGAATCATGCCATCGTCGCCACCTTCCACATATCTCCTTTCGATCTGTCAACCATCGGTTACCAAAGTTTCATTAGATCTCTCGTGCACCCCCAAACGTCGGACAAATTTGTTGCCCCTATCTCACGTGCCCTACGCGTTGGCACTTGCTGTCTTTGTTTTCTATTGTCCACATCATCTACTGTACAATTAGACAAGTACATGACATCTTGCCATGTCAGCACACTATAGTATCTCTATCACACCACTTGCCATGTCACTTTGACAATCATTTACCAGTCAACTAACACATCATCTACCAGGCCAACATTTTAACTTTTTTCATTTTTGCTATTTTTGACTTCATGAATTCGAATTTGACCTTTACTAATTTTTACCATAACATGGAGAAATATGAAGTTTCTAGTCAATTGAAATCACTTTGATAGGAAATAATTACAATATGTGACTCCATGATATGAGAAGTTTTCTGATTAAACGTAAATTTTGGTACATTATTATCAGGAACATTGTTCAACCTGCTAATAAGACTGTTACCAAGTTTACATAATGCCTTTGAGATTGGGATAGCAAAAATCATCATAACATTACTTGGTTTCATAACACATTTTTTCCTAATATTTATATTTAATTTTTTGATTTTAAGACAACAAAAGAGATTTGAAATTTTCTTACATCCAAGTATAAAACTTCTGGATTTAATCACTATTATCAGTCGTAGATTACTCTATACAAACTCAAACATGAATCCATCTCGTTCGTATATGATTTCTTTACCCAAGTTCAACTTATTTGGAATCAACCGACTCAAGCTAATATTAGTGAAGATTATGTTTTTCTTACATAGGTTTTACGGCTCTTTCTCAAAAATATGAAGTTGTCAAGGCTTCATTGCGACATGAAAATCCACTTCCAACACTAGATATTTTTACTCAAGAATTTATTTTTGAGGAGACATGCCTTGACCTGGATAAGTTTGTACATATTGATGTTGCTCTTGTTGCAACTCATTCCAAGTCATCAAACCGTAAGTCTGAAGCTAAGTTTTGTAAGAATTATTGCTAAAAATTAGGTCACAATTTTTTTTTATTACCTAACGATTAATATAAGTATTCTCATAAGATTGGACATATTTGTAGACACTAAATCATAAACAATAAATAAATAAAAATAATAAAAATTAAAATAAAGAAGAAATGAAAAAGTGGGGAGTGAGGTACAACTGGCAGGGTGCGGACGCACCCTGCCAGGCACCTCCCTCACCCTACCAGACGCGAAAAATTCGCGTCTGGCAAGGTAGTGGA
>NC_030851.1:8784876-8805481 GCF_000208745.1 Theobroma cacao | reverse complement strand
AAAACGGACGATGACCCTGATGATGGGATTTATTCGTTGAATTTGCGAAGGCGAATTTCTCGTATAATTCCCTAGGTGAGAGAATATCCCGAGTCCCACCGGTATGATGGGCGGATTCGGAAAAATATCCTCGATAAAAGGTTATTTGTCCAACATCATTTAAATTTTATTTCATGCATTACACGAATGCATCATGTGCACCTCATACCTGCAAAGTCAAAATAAAATATTTCAATAGAAAACAAAATAAATGAATAATAACTAAGAAAACATAATAAATTTAAGGATTAAGACCCCAATAGGATAATCTAAAAAATGGTACCGTTCATGGAACGGGAATCCCGAGGGTGCTAATCTTTCCCCGGGCATAACCGTACTCCCTAACTTAGATCTAGAAAATCGTAGACCAGTTTAAGGTTCTTTTCGGTGGGCTTAAAATTAATTTTAGGCTTCATCAATTAGAATCGAATCAATAGGTGACCAATCGCACCTAAAAAAGATGATTGGTGGCGATCCTATTTTAATTTTTTAGTGAGTTTTCACTCGCGTCTGGCGGTCAGGTTTCAGGACCCGCACGTTACGACAATATTATTGAAAATTGTCCTATGTGTCCGCTAAAACCTAAGGGTGGAACCTCTAAACCTAAGAGAGATCTCTCAAAATTTGAATCTTCATCCATTGTCATAACTGCATCTAAAGGAAATCCTACTCTCTCACATTGAAGCTTTTTGCTAAAACAAGTTATCTCTTCATATTCTTCTTCCCAGTAATGTAATTCATCTTGACTCATTTGACTCTGCTTATTATAATCATATAACTCTTAATCTTTTTATCTTATGCGTTGCAATATCCACTTTCTCTCTCCCTCCTACCCATTTTGCTAATGATACAAAAATGAATCTCGCTCACATAGAAAATGTTTCAAACTCACATCTTAATCTTCTTGATACCTATCATATTCGTACTTTAACATTAAATCTTATTTCTATGGGACAATATGATATTTAGAACTCATTGTTATCTTTTCTTCTTCTAATTGTCAAGTACAAAATTTGCAAACGAGGAAGATTCTTGGGACGGGTTGCAAGGTGCAAAAATTGTTTGAGTTTGTCTCTCTTAATCTTCTTGTGAAATACGTATCAAATGCCAGTGCCATTAACATAATTATTGCAATTATAGGTTAAATCAGTTAAATTACAATGTTGATAAATTACGATATAATTACAATATTGTTAGTTTATTTTTTTCTTTAATATATATCTAACTTTTTTATATATAATTTATAATTCAAAACAAAAGATCTCCCCTTGGGTAACAGAGAGGATGTAAGATAGGATAATACTAAACATAAAGTAACAAAGGGGACTTGACCAGATCGACTCGTCAAAAAAATGACCATGCAATCACCTGAACACGTGTCGGTCAATAATTTTACTATGCGTTGTCGGAATTATACCAAATATTCTCAAAGCTTTTAATCTAAGCCTTTAGAATTCAAATCTATACAGCAATGAATTAAGGTTCTTTCTCCGTGATGAGTCGCAAAAAGATCTGATAAAGAACTTTTGACTTTGACCAGTAATCTCTGCTTTATAGAGTAACAGCAATTTTTTCACTTTGTATTTTGAAAAATAGTCGATAGCTTTAAATCCATTTTGACTCTTCCCGTCTATGTGGGGCGCATTCAAAGGTAAAATCATGACGCAGCAGAGAATTTCAGCAACATGAATGTAAGGGTTGGTTTTGCATCTAATTGACATGAACCACCGACAATCACAGCACATAGGGTACTCTAGACCCACCTCATGGGTGAGTGTGCTCGAAATTTGGATTCATGCGGGAAATTCAGCACATGAATCCATAAGTACAAGTGAAAAATAAAAAATTAAAGACTGTTATGTGTGAGATCAATAATTCAATTCCATCTTTTTTTTTTAGATAATAAGGAAATAGAAGCTTGGCTAGAACCCCATATGGTTGATGAGATCAATTCACAATTCAAAAGACATTCATAATAAGTGGTGAAATATTTATATTTATATACTCAAATTTTATCTCATTTTTTAATGATATAGGATCCATGACATTCTACCCACTTCGACTCTCTGATGTGGGATCCATGACATTCTATCCACTTTAACCCTTGTATCTCTCATCAACTAATAACTGAATAGAAAGATTCTTTCTCTCTCAAAGAGGTCAGCTAAAGTGGTTAATGGTCTACATCAATGAAAATCTAGGTCTACTTTGATACCACTTATCACGGATCAAAATTTAACCCGAATCTCATGCAGTCTTAAGCTTTGAAAATAGAGTTTATATAAATTTATAAATCATGAATCCACATTCTCAATCAAAAAAATATACTTAATAAATAGTGAAAAATTAATATTTATATACATAAAATTCATCTTATTTTTTATTAATGTGATATTCGTGACATACGAAAGGTGCCCTACCCTCTTTGCTTTGTTTTTTTTTTTCTTTTTATTAGAGGAAATAGTGTGGGTGGGGTGGGCCTCTTTCTTAGCAAGAACACAAAACATTAACTCTAGAGTTTGTTTCACGCAACACATTTTGTTTTTCTTTCTCTCTTTTTCTTTTTCCTTTTTCAGTTTCTTTTATATTATACAAATATATGCAAGCAACCCTGCAAAAGATAAGGTATTAGCTTTCCGCCCACTTAGTGGTTTTTTTTTTTTGTTTTTTCAAGCCATACTCTTGTTCTTTTCCTTGGATTATTAGTATGTCCTTTCTGCTTTGGTTAGCAAACTAACGATGCATGGCTCTGGATAATTTTTTTGTGATTGTCATTTTCACTGAGTGTAATTTTCTTTGAGATATATTATAATTAAATTTAAAACTTGTAAACAATGTATTATAGGAATCAATTAATTTATAAATTGTGAATTATTTTTGATTATTTATTGTTAAGATTATTGTATAAATTCAATGATACAATTAAAATACAATACCGTTAATTGGTTAGTTAGCTTTTTAACGTAAAGTACTATTAATTAGTTAAAATTAAAATATAAATAAAATTAATTTTATATTTTAACAATTTACATAATTCAAAATATAAAATATTTCTTTTTTAACGTGATATCAAAATTTATTTCATTTTGAATTTTATAGAAACTTATTGTATCTTCAATGTTTGGATTTTCTTCTGTTGTTTCAAAATCCAATATTCAAACGGATAAATCTTTATGGAATTCACATCACTATGTTCACCAAATCACAAAATCATCGCCGCCAACCATCTTGTCTCGTGTCTCATTTTGGTTTGCTAGTCAACAATTGCCTGAGCTTCATCGAAAGATTCAGGTGCTTCCATGCGCTGACCGACCTTGTTTGATCCAGACACGCACCTCCACGCGCCGCCACTCAATCTGACACGTTCAGTTCCAAATAGAATGACAAGCTTTGAATAAAGTAATTCATAGTGTATTAACCGTTTCCTTGCAGAGGTCTAGTCTTATACCCTCAACACTCCCCTGTTTGTCCAAATTAACAGGATCATTTGACTTTATTACATAACAATAATCAAAGCATTTGCATAGACTTAGCTTAAAGTCCAATAACAAGGAAATTATATGGTATAATTGGTGATACATAGATGTTATATTCAGTCATAGGTGGACCCACCTTGAGGAGAGTGGTGTCACACCACTCATTTAATAATAATTTTTACTCATTATATAACTTTTTAAAGTTTTATTAAGTTTTATGTAGTTAATAATACTAATGGAATTCATTAATTTTTTTTTATAATTTTGTATATTTCAAGTTAAAGTAAACCTATCAAAATGTAATTTATATAGTAATATTTAAATATTACATGATAAGATAAAAAAATTTTTCTATAATTTAAAATTTTATTAAAAAAGTCAAAACTTAAACTATTCTCTCTCCTCATCTTACTCTTGAGGCCCATCGTAATGTTATCTCTTCTTAGTACTTAGTTGCAGTTTTCATCCTCCTTTTTCAAAAATTAAAATCTTATATTGAATGAGTGACGAGTGGACTAATGATTGTTTGATAATATATATTGAAAAAAATGTATTTGTTAATGTTTCTACTGATGTTATCATGTATAAATATTTTTACTTTAAAGTATTAAATGAATAAACTGAATTTATATATTTTTTAATTTAATATTAAAACTTTTAAATTATAAATTTTAACATATTTTATATTTTTAATTACTATTAATTATTTTAATTATGACACTATTAATTTATGAATCCGCCCCTATATTCAATTCTCTTTAAGCTTCGCTAAAATAGGTATGTATGAGCTGCATGGGCAAACCTTTAATTTGTATGCCATCAATTAGGAAACAAAAGCTAAAACAAACAAAAAATATGGAGACCGGGGCAGGGGGGGGGGGGGGGGGGGTTGGGGGGGATACTAACTAATCGATCAAATTATTTTAAATTATTTAAAAATTCAACCTTTAGTTATTTATATTCAATGACAAAAGCAAAAATGAAACACAAGAATAACATAAAAGGAAAAAGTATTTCTTTAAGGTGAGATCGAGGTTAAATCAACAATTCAACTCCCTCATCTAACCTTGTATTATATGTACCAAAAACAAAAAAAAATAAATGTCAACCTAACTCCTTGTAATTAAATTTTTATAAAGAGAAGACTACATATGGTTCTGTAATCTCTTTTGAGCATTGCTTAAAAGGATAAGTATGAATGACCTATAGATGCATGATTGTGTTAGGCGATGTATATTTCCAGCAAGTTGCACAACTTAATCAGGAATGAAATAAGAAGACAAAGTAATGAAAACTGCATGGAATCCAAATTACATTAACAACAAAAGGAGAAGAAAAGAAAAGAAAGCTTAAGCTTACCTAAGATTTTCACTAGTCATCATCATATTCAACGAAAGTCGACTATGACAGCAGCCAGCCCTTGCAACAGAGGTTCGATCCCAGCCATAAGTTTATATAATTTTTAGCATCTACACAATCTGATTAGACTTGCTCTTTTGCATATAATTTCTTCCCCATCACAGTGACTAAGTTAGTGTAAAACAATGGTACAGGGGGATTCTTATCTTGTTTTTTAATTAGGAAGAAATTGTATCATGGCTTGCGTAATTGAGTGGGAACAGCGGGTGAATAAGGGAATCTTGTCATCATCACTCACCCAGCTATTCCTATTCATACGCAGTGAGGACTGAGGATATATATATATTAAACGGTTAACTTTCCATGACGTCAGTATTGTTTGACATAGTTAATTAGCGGTGTGTTTGGATGCAAGTCCTTTTCATTTTGTATTTGACATTAAGTTGAAGCTTGGAAGAATTTGTTGTTGAGCATGAAAGATACCGCTTTTTACAAGAAAACGTCCGCCATTGGATAACCCTCTCCGCAAGTTCTCTCATTTGGAAATTGCTAGTGCGTTTTGTGATGACCTTTTCCCTGTAAATTAGGAGGGACGCGCCAACGCGGACCATTTATATAATCACAAAGATTTGTTATAAATCAGAATTGGAATACTAATAGCAGTATAAAAAATTACGAGGTTTATGAAAATTTTAAGGAAACAAATGTTATTGAGTATAGCATAAGCATTAAACTTGGAATAAATTTAATTTTATTATTTAATATGTAAAACATCTGTATATACGTATAAATACACTCTGAAATTTTTATTTTATTTTTTGCAAGACTCATAGAAATGCATCAAGCAAGCTAATAGAATAAAATAGCCATGATATTTTAAAAATCCTTTGAAAAATTCGGAAAAATTCAAATAAATATTTATTCTCTTATTATATTTTATCAAATTATTATATTTTTATTTTAAATCAAATAAATTTATATAATTAATAATTAATTTACTATTACATATTAAAATATCACATGTTATTATATATTCATGTGATTCTTATGTAATCTATTGACATGTTATAATGAATGGCGATATGACATGATGAATCAGTATATATGTTAACACCACTTTAAAATCTCATGAATATAAAATAATATGTAATATTTTAATTAATAATAATTAATTTTAAATGTCTATTTGATATAAAATAAAAATATAAAAATTTAATTAAATATAATAAAAGAATCATAGTTCAAACCCTTTTCTAAAAAATGATGTGAGTAAAATAATACTACAATCAAAGATCAAGAAACATTCAAGGTCGAGCGAGAGAATATCATTAAACCGCATTACACTATCCCGCTTGCCAAACAGAACTCATGGACCCACCAAATACGTACCGCTTACTCTAGTAATGTCACGCTCATCTCTCTGCGCTTTTTTTCTCTCCTTTTTTTTTTCACCGTTCTTCCAATTCTTTCCCAAACGGAGAAAACATTCTTTTGTATCTATTTTCCATACCATGTATAAATTCGGCATTCAAATTCGATGCTCTTTCTAGCAAGGAAACAAAAATTTCCATGGAACTGGATTCCTCTGAGAACACCAATTGGCTTCTTGACTACGGCATACCTGACTTCCCGCGTCCAGCTGCCGGCTATGGGTGGCCCCCGCAAACTACTCTCGATGCTCGCTCTAATCTAAGGTTTGAAATTTTCTGTTTGGTTCCGAGGAAGAGAATGAAAAATAGAAAGTACTGAAATTGTCAGGGAATTAGATATGGCAGCAAGTTTGTTGAGTTTATAGAGGTGCAATTTTGGTGGAAAATATTAGTCTACTAGTATTCTGCTGTTTACTTTGTTTGACATAATTCTTTCTATTTTTAGCTTTAAATTATAAGTAATAGTTATCAGTTTGAAGCAATGATTTTTTTCTCCTAATGTTTGTGTATAAAGGTGCTGCTTTGTAATTGGTTGCTAACTTATGAAATACTAGTAAGTTGATTCAAGGTGAAAGATTTGCACTGAGAATGAGTACTAACTAAAAATTAATGTTTTGGAGAACACGAATGGCGGTTATTGTTTTCATATTATGGTAAGATATCTCTTGACATGCCACTGCTATTTATTTTTCAGTGCTGCAGTTGATTGCTCATTTCCTGACTCAGATAGCTTGAAGGAAGTTGCCTCTAGGAAAAGGTGATTATCATGTTTCGTCTTTGTCCACTAGAAATTGCAAACTATATGAAGGCCCTTGTTGTACAACACCTTCCTGGTATGTTTGTTGATAAAGAGAGTAAAAACATGTTCCCTTATGAATGTTCTCTGTAGGTTGAAGTCTGAATCATGTTATGCATCTGGATCAAAAGCATGCCGGGAGAAATTGCGCAGGAATAAGCTGAATGATAGGCATGATACTTTTCTTTATTTTTTATGTTCTCCAGTGTTCTTGTGCCTTGTTTCTCACGTCAGAGTTGGTTAAATTTCAAGGTTCCTGGAACTGGGTGCCATCTTGGAGCCTGGAAGGCCACCCAAAGCAGACAAGGTTGCTATTTTAATTGTTGCTGTAAAAATGGTGCATCAGTTACGCAGTAAAGCCCAGAAGTTGAAAGAATTGAATGAGGAGTTGCAAGCAAAAATTAAAGAATTGAAGGTACAGCTTGTTCCTCAAAAGAAAAAAAAAAGATCAGATTGAATATTTTTAACTTACCATTTTGGAAGATAAACTTCAATTCCCCAAATGCTTCTTCTTATGCGTTTACGCAGAATAAGGATAGTCATTGTTGCGCATTTTCTAAGAAAAATGCTTCTTTTTAAGCATATTATTCCTTTCGCCTAAATAATAAAGATGGTTGTAGAGCAGTTAGTGATTTTCTATGCTTGGTGGCATGTTAATCCATGCAGGCTGAGAAGAATGAGCTTCGTGATGAGAAGCAGAGGCTGAAAGCAGACAAGGAGAAGTTGGAGCAGCAAGTTAATGCCATGAGCACACGACCAGGCTTCCTGCCGCACCCCACTCCAATGGCAGCTGCATTTGCTTCTCAAGGGCAAGCTGCTGGCAACAAGTTGATGCCTTACATTGGGTTTCCTGGTGTTGCCATGTGGCAATTCATGCCGCCTGCTGCAGTAGACACATCACAGGATCATGTACTTCGTCCTCCAGTTGCTTAATTGAAGGATGATGATGGTTTGATTCTTACTGCCAGTCTCTTTATGATTGCTTGTTTACTTTATATTCTTATGGTCTTTGCTGTGTTGTTATAATGTTATGTGTGAATGTCCAGTAGTTGATTAGCTGGACATGCTGTCTAGAAACTAGCAATTTCTGTGGATTTCTGCTACTCCTAATGTAAAATACAATAATTTATAAATTTTAACTAGCTGAGTCACATATGAGTCTGCAACAGTGGTTTATTTATTATCTTCCCATGAGCTACAGTTTCATGTGTTTTGGAATGTTTTCCCCATATTGTTGTTTCTGGGAAAATTATAGAAATCCATGTTTGTCATTATTTCTCGTCATAAATTGACTCATAAATTGGGTTTAACTGCTCCTAGCTGTGCTCAACAACAATGTTGTTTGCAAAATGATGCAGTATAAGATTCTATTTCACAAATAAGCCAGACAATTGAGTGTTACAGAGTAGAGTCTAGAGAACAGAAAAATTTTCAAAAAGATAAAACCATTTGAAGATTCTTTCAAAGAAAAGAACCTTCAGAGGCTTAGAGGGCCAAAAGCATCATCAGCACAAGGCCAAATCCCAATGTGAGGCTTGTCTGGAAACTGCTTCTGTTAGCTGATGAGGGAGATGGTGGTGGTGAAAGGCCACTGGGAGAAGGAGAGGTTCCAGGAGATTCAGTTGAAGGAACATCAGGGGATGATGGACTGCCAGGAGCTGACTTTGGGGATTTTGCTGGCGAGGGAGAAGTTTCTGGAGCTGGAGAAGCAGATGGTGGAGTTGAAGGAGTTGTTGCTGGTGGTGTAGATGTTGCTAGGGTGTCTATTTCAATCTGCATTCCTTGGCTACAGTGTCCGGGGGTTCCACAGATGAAGTATCGCTTTCCTGGAGAAGAGAGAGATATGACTGTGTTGCCATTGTTATACGTCTGAATTGGGCTACTTGTCTGGCAGGAGTCATAGTCTGCCTTTCTAACTTCAAGCACATCATGGTTTGGAGTGTACTGGAAAACTGCAGATAATAGGTATGTCAATTTAAAACTCATTCTTGATGCGGACGGTTCAAAAAATAAAGGAATAAACCAACATGTTTTGAGCAATTATGCTTGCCAGTGTTGATATCATGAAAGAGACAAGCATAGTAATATATAGTTATATTGATATGTGCATACAACTTACTGAGATTATCGCCTACTACAAATTTTTGCGATGCAACCCAAGTTTGCAGGTCAGTGCTCGAATCCCAGCTTCCAGTTGGACCTCCAACTGTGTAATTTGCCGCCATGGCTAACTGGATGAGCATGGCTGTGGCAGCCAAACCTACCAATGTCCTCAGCACTGCCATTTTCCTGGCTGTGAAAGAAGTAATTTGAATAAAATCGAAGTATCAAACAGATCCAATGTGGCCTTGGAGAAAAGATCAATTTGTTTTAGTTTGAATTAGGAATTCTATATATAAAGCAAGATGAAGACCAAGAACATGCATTTTCAGAAAGAGAAGATTAGTTTATTATTTACCTGTTGGAGTTGGTTTAATGAACATGTAGACTAGCAATGCCAGCTTGGTTTTTCAAGGATACCAAACTCCTTTTCTTACTTTTTTTTTTAAAAAAAATAATTATTTCCTTTTCTTCTTCCAACTTAACCATTTTCTTTTGGATTTTGGGACGATTACTGTCTGTATTAATAATATTTTGCCGTCAACTAATCGCTGTTGATTGCTTTATGCATAGCAAACGACCAATCAGCAATGCACGCATCATTTGACCCAGACATACAGAAACTCCGCGAGAGAAAAAAAATAATAATGATGTATAAGATAAGCTTGATATATTCTCGTGCTCAGTGCCCGACCCAAAAAGTCAAATGTCGGATTAGGGAGAGAGCGATTCGTGGCTTCCATGTGAAAGAAGGGTATGACTCTTTCCTTTCCTCGAGGCGCACCTAATCCTCAGAAACCCAACCCAACAATGCCCGAAAGACGTGGATGAAGTAAGAAACGGTTTCGAACTGCCCCGAAAATGGAAGCTTTGTTTCTGTTAATTTGCGTTATTTATTTCTATAGAAATGTCGAAGAATCCTAGTTGTTGCAACTACCACACGCATCGTGGATGAATGAAGTGTTCTATTATTATTATTATTTTTTTCCTTTAGGAGAAAAGAGATGAAAAAAGTGAAAGGAAATTAGAGCTGGAAGTTTCACTCGGATGGAATCATAGTGATCTTTCCTCACTAGGTTGCAAGTTAAAATTTTCAAAAATGCTCTTTTAAGACAGAATTGAGAAAAGTTATAAGAGTAATTCATCTAATTACTTTGGTCTTGCATTCTTCGTCAATACCATCTTCTCATAATTGCCTTTATAACAATAATGAGACAATCAACACCTTCCATCAGATGAAGCCACTGTCCTTGGCCAAGTCAAATCTACTAATAAGGATTGAAAATTATATGAAGTACAGCTGAAATGGTATTGAACTCATTGTGTTGGCCATTTTTGTGAAGTTTTGGTTTCAAGTCCAAACTCCTTCCCCAAGATTTTTACTTGATTAAAATGATAAACACAAACACAAGGAAATGGGGTTTAAGGCTAAACATTGGTACAACTCATAAATTAAATTACCAGTCCAGTAGGAAATACTAATGCAGTAATGCGTTGTACCATTACGAAATTTGAAGAGAAAAAGGAAAGTGAAAGGGTAATGGGCTGGCAGGACATCGCCCGCCTTGCGTATAACGCGGATCCAAATCTGTACAAGATTAATCATTAGAGTTGACCTTTTCATTAAAGAGATACCCATTATGTGTTAACAAGAAGCTGGAGTGGAATAATCCTAATTTCTTTATCCTTTATGTTTCAGTTGACTATCAAGGGATAAAGATGAAAAACGAGTATGACTGCTCTCGTCACTTCCTTTCCTTCTTCTCTTGTTATTTGCCCAATCCACGCTCAAGGCTCTCTCTCTCTTTCGTATTCTTTCTCCTTTTCGTGTTTAATTGTTTGTGATGTTTATATTTGATTAAATTATATAATTAGTTTTTGTATTAGGTAAAAATTATAAATTTAATCTCTATATAATAATTTATGTAAATTAAATCTTTATATTTTATCAATTTATTAATTTTAATCTTTATTTCTAACATCTTTAAATTTCACAATTAAGTATATTGACGTGACATTTTGATCAAACTCACATGACATTAATAGATATGACATTGCAAAATGTTTATTTAGTAAAAAATTACTAACTCCCCATGTGAGTTTAACAAAGAAATTTAAAAAAAAAAACAATTTAACCCTAAATTAAAAATTAGATGAGATTGCACTAAAATCTTTGTATTAACCAAATGAATTTTCAATAAAAATTGTCGATTTAAAACTAATTGAATCTTTTAAAAAAAAAAACCCATTATTTTCCCAACCTTCAATTCTAAATTCAAAAGCCGTTTTTTTAAAAAATGATCAAAATTTCAGATACATTTTTATTGTTTGAAGATAACTCTTACCAGTTACATCGCTTTTATATCCATCTAAAATTGAAAAACTAGCTGAATGTTCTCGGACACCTGATTTTATCTACCAATGTAGGGTAAACTTTTAGCACTGGCTTTATTAGATTATTGGCTCTAGCTCTTCAGAGAGCTATCTTATGCATTTATATACAAGAAAATTTTTTTGATACCTTAGCTTGTCAAGTTAAAGACTCGTAGAACTGTACAAACCCCTATTCCCGCATCATCTCTTGCAATCACAACGGTGGCACTCTTGTTTGGATATTTGGCAATTGGTAGGCCATCAATCAAGATTTGAATTCCCAAGTTGCCTTCTCAAAGTTAATGTCCCAAAATAAGGTTCCTTCTCTCATTTTCGCATTTGTGGCATGTCTCCCATCGGATGAAAATTGGAATATTTAGATAAAATATGTTTTAATCCTTGAATTAGCTTAAGTGCGTAAGCTTAGCCTGAGATGCACTCTTTTTGATTGCTATCCACCAGTTGTCATCTTCATCGTTCATGTTTTCCATGTCATTGAGCATCAATGAAGTTGATTCTCCTTCTTTAGCAATAGATTTTGTTTTCTTTCTCTCTTAATGGTTTTTTTTTAAGTTCTTAATCATTTTTTGTTAATCTCATTTATTTTTTAATTTAGGTTTAGGATTTTTTTTTAATTTCTTTATGAAACTCACATGGAGAGTTAATATTTTTTACCAAGTTAATGTTTTGCCATGTCAGTATTATGTCTAGTCATCTCTATTAGTGCTATGTCAATTTGGTCAAAATGCCACGTCAACATACTTAACTGTCAAATATAACGGTATTAGAATTAGGGACTGAAATTAACAAATTGACAAAATATAGAGACCCAATTAACATAAATTATTATACAAAGATTAAATCTATATTTTTTGCATGGTACATGGACTAATTTCATAATTTAACTTTATATTTACATGCACCATTACCTTTCCAATCATGAAGCAATCAAATCTACTAGCTTTTCATGTTACGCAGGTGCAACCTAAAAATCATAGTTTAAGTATATATTATGCATGATACTTAAAAACAATTCTTAAATTATTTATAAAAATTTAAATAAAATTTTTTATTTTATTATATTTAATGAAACCTTTATATTAATGATGGTGTTTGTACTTACATGGCACATTAAAATATGATAATGATGATGATAAGACATGTTGATCTTCTGATAGTTAATTTGGTATGTTTACCATTTCACCTCATATAACATATAAAATGATAAGTGATAGTTTAATTAATGATAAGCAGTTAATCTTTGATCATAAAAATCTATTTGACCCAAAATACAAATACAAGAACTTGATTAAGTAATATTTTAATTAATGATAAGCAGTTAACCTTTGATCATAAAAACCTATTTGATCGAAAATACAAATATAGGAACTTGATTGAATGTAAAGAAGAATAAGAACTTATTTGAATTTTTTTTAATAGTTGTGAGTTTTTTTTGAATATATGAGAATAAAAGTCATACTAAAATCACTACATCATTCTAGGCCAAACAACACCTAAAATGTTTGCAAATAAAAGAGAATAGATATTAGATGGAGAAGAATCAAACATATGTATATCTAGATGTAGATTCTCATGATATATGCTCGTTCAATTAGCACACTAATTAACTTCACGATGAACGTGAGAAATTGAGTACTCCCAAGACAATTGAAGTTTTTCTTTTATACACATGATGAGATGAGCATTTGAGTGCAAAGCAGTAAAATCCTGATTAGTTAACTTCTAATAAAGAGTCTAACTCTACTTGTATTCTCATGTAGCCTTTATCCCAACATAAACGCAAACCCCGATAAAGCGTACAAAGTTTTACTGTTAGAGAATACGATATACTTATTTTATAGGTAAATCCTAATAACCAATTACCAAGTCCATCTTGAATTACACCTTCAGTTGGTGCTAAGCTTGGTTGCCCTCTCGCACAACCATCAACATTAAACTTTACAAAGAAACTCGTAGGTTTTTCTCAAGCAACAAAAAATTTATATTTTCTTGCAATCTGCGCTCTCTTAAAATTGTCCCAGGCTTCCTTAAACTTGGTCCATATGCGCCACAATGATAGTTCATGGTTTTTTTAAACATTATCTGTAGTACTCACAAAGAAATATTCATTCTATAAAGTTTACTATCATAATTATATATTACTTTGAATCTGAATTTATATTTAATGCATAAATTCTATACATTGTCAACAAATAATAAATCGCCACCTTGTTATAATACAAATATAAAAATTGTGAAACCCTTATTAATAATATTTATTTGTTTTAATTGTTAGCTAAGCAAAAATAATTTCTCTTTATTTTTTTGATACAAACTTAATAGCTAAGTCTAATTAAATCTAGACAAAGCTATACAGCGAGCAACTTTGATTTAAAAAAAAAAAAAACTTAAAACCCACTATTTTGAGTCAGCTATTTGGATCTTTCCCATTGAAAACATAAGAGATGATCGGGAATTAGAGAACCTGATCGAGTGATCAGCAACGTCCTAGCATTAGCCCCCGATTCTTCGCGATCGCTACAAATGGAGCCTTAATATCCTCCTCAAATCCATTGTAGCATCATCTCACAATTGTAACTAATAACAAGGAGAATGACTTTCATAGCTTCGATTTCAAATCAAACCCAGAAAATTTCCAAGCACCGTGATCCATGAAAACCATAACCGCTCCAACCACCATGAACGCAGCTGCAAGAGGGCTTGCACCTTTCTCGCACCCTCCCCAACAACGATAGCCTTTGGTGACCATGAAATCCCATCAGCCAACAACATGATCAATATCTTCAGTCGGTGTTGTAGGCTTCATCTCCGTTACCACTAATTAGTAAAAGCAAAGACAGATTATTATTATTTAGTAGTATTGGTTATGCCAGTGGAGAGGAAAGTCTGTAAAGAAGAACAAAATATTGGAAGTTAATCAGATAGTGGTGGATGTGAATAATGGATGGAGTAGCTAATTAAAATAGGGACCCATATTTTCCAAATCAAACATAAAACATGCAAAGAATTAAGTTTTGAGCTTTGACATTGTGCAAAAGCATAAGACGGCTATGGTTTTAGGCATATATAAGAACCAAACCATTATGATCTGTGAATGGAAAAAAGGGTTACAGCTCATATATGATATGACAGCTTCCTCCCACTAACTCTAGCTTCTCGTTTCCCACTGCAGCAGACTGGAAATCTAGCTATGGCACCATCCAGACACGTATTAATTGCAATTCTGACTAGAAAGATCACGATACATTGGACCGAACCATCGATCGTTCTTGATCTATCAAGCTTTGAGTCCCCTGCAGGATACAGCTTTCACAATTCAAGGTGCTTTTCTGGCTAACCCACTTAACAATTCATTAGCCTTTTGACCAATGACCGCAACCTATACAACTTTAGAAGAATTTTGAAACTAGTTTTCAATTTTTGTTTTATAAAATATCTTATTAAGAAGCTCTATAACTTTTAAAATTTTGAAAAATATTATTTTTTTTTTATTTTATGAAAATTACTCCTATGAGATTTCACAACTTCAAACATTTTGTATTTTTTTTCTTTTTTTTATGTCAATTTAATTGGACTTAAAAACATTGGACGCCGACTTAGTTGGATTCAAGGATCTTTATGCCAATTTTATTGAACTTAAATTTTGATACCACCTAGAATAGGCTTCAATCATCTCTGAGCAAACTTAATTGGACATTAAATCATGATGCCAACTAGATTTAGCTTAAATCATTTTAGGGACAACTAGATTGACTTTTAAAATTTTGGTGTCAGTTAGATTGAGCTTAAATCATTTCAAATCAACTTAATTAGACTTAAAACTTTGATGCCAGCTAAATTGGGTTTAAACCATCTTGAGGCCAACTTAACTAGGTTTGAAATGATCTTAATGTCAACTAGATTGAGTTAAATAATCTCATGACCAACTTAACTGGATTTAAAATCTTTGTGCTTGCTAGATTAGGTTTAAAGATCTCAAGGACAACTTAACTAAGCTTAAAATTTTGGTGCTAGCTAAATTAGGTTTAAATAATCTCAAGGCCAACTAATTTGGGTTGAAAAATCTTGATGCTAATTAGATTGGACTTAAAAGATTTTATTGGTTGGTTTTTAAAATCTAATAAAAACTCAAATTCTTCTTAACTTAATTGAGGTTTCGAAACTTTAACAATTTTGAACTAAATGAGCTTTTATTCCTAAAACTTGAAAAGCATGTATTAATGTTTATTTTTGTTCGAAAAACTTCAATTTTGATGTCAAGTGATCATGTGCATGAATTGACATGTATGCATGATTTTATGATGGTAATATATAATACTCATGAATCTTCCTTTGTATTTCTCAATGTATTCCGCCATTGAAAACCATTTTTCATATTTTTGTGTATTCTTTGATGATGATCTTATGCATTTTACATTCTTTTTGTCCCAAAAGATCTTAATATTTGACAGAAAAGACAATGGAGAAAGGAACAAGCGGCGTGATATTGAGAAAATTTCTCAAGGTTTTCATTGAATCAAAAAAAGGTCTGTACAGTTGATATATATACAGAGCTTAAAGGTAAAGTAAGAGAGAGAAAACACTAATAATTACACTTAACCAAAATAACTAAAATTTAAACAAAACTAAAAAAAATGCTCCAATAAGTGAAACGGTGTGTCTTGACCACTACTACCAGCTTTCCTTCTTTTATTCTAAACGGCGAGGTTTGTTTCTTACTTTTTCATCTGGGCAAGGTCTCCTTCTATTTTGGTACTCAGCTAATCAATCCTGAAGCTGAGTTATTCTCCTCTAAACCATCTGATACTCCCCCTCAAGATGACATGTGAATATTGTGAACATTCATCTTGCCTTGGAAACTATGAAACTGTCTCGATATTAATGCCTTAGTAAACATATTAGCAAGTTGTGAATTGGTGGGAATGTATAATGGTTTGATTGTACCTTCAAGTACTTTATCCTTGATGAAATGATAGTTCATATCAATATGTTTGGTCTTTTCATGAAAAACTAGGTTTTCGTTGATGTGATTGGCATATTGACTATTAGAGTAAAGAACTATTACTTCTTTGTGTTCTACTTCAAAGCTCGACAGCAAGTGTTTCAACTAGATGACTTCACAGCATGTAGATGCCATAGAGCGATACTCTGCTTCTACTGAGCTCCTAGCCATAATAAACTGCTTCTTTGACTTTCAGGTGACCAAGGAACTCTCAATAAAAACATTGTAACTTGTGATTAATCTCCTTGAATCCTGACAGCCTACCCAATCACTATCACAGTTGGCTACAATATTCAAGTCTGATTTTGATTTCATTAAAATGCCTTGTCCTGGTGATCTCTTAATGTACTTCAAAACTCTAAAAGTAGCTTTGAAGTGCTTAAGTTCAGGTTTTTCCATGAATTGTGACAAGACTTGGATTGCATATGATACGTCTAGTCTACCGAAGGTAAGATACAGTAACTTTTCAACTAATTGTCTGTATTCAATTGGATTTACTAATTGTTCTCTTTCTTGAGTCTTCTGTAGCTTGTGATTACAATCAATAGGAGTGGAAACTACTTTGGCCCCTAGCATTTCATGTTCTTCTAGTAGATCTAATGCATATTTCCTTTGACATATAGAGATTCCATCAGAAGATCTTGCTATTTCTAATCCTAGGAAGTATTTAACTTTTCCTAGGTCCTTGAGCTTGAAATGTGACTTCAAAAATTGCCTCACATCTGCCATGGCTTGCATTGAAGTGCTTTCAATTAATATATCATCCACATAAAAAAGTAAGCAATGAAATCCTTATCATTTACTTTCATAGTGAACAAAGAGTAGTTAGCAGCTAATTGATTGAAACCATATTGTCGGAGTAGTGAAGTAATTTTGGCATTCCATTGCCTAGAAGCCTGCTTCAAGCCATACAATGACTTATGAAGTTTGCAAACCAGTTTAGAACTTTCCGGATACTCCCCTTAAACTTCATACCCCTGTGGTAATTCCATATACACTTCTTCGTCCAAGTCACCATTTAGAAATGAACTATCAATATCTAGCTGTGATAAGTTCCAGTTTAATGTTGCTGTTAAGAAAAAAATACCTTGACAGTTGTCTGCTTGGCAACTTGACTAAAGGTTTCTTAATAATCAAAACCTAGAACTTGACTATAGTCCTTTGCTACAAGTCTTGAACTAGGTATAGCTTTGGTGATATAGAATTTGGTGATACAGGCATGAGATCACTAGAATTTGAACCTTCAAGTATGTTTGAATTAAGTATAGCTTCATTTTGATTAACTTTAGCAAGTGTATGCTCATGAAGTGAAAAATTCAAGGAATTAGAATCAAATTCATCAAAATATTTCCTATGCATGCTAGGTGTTTGATAAAATGGATCTGTCTGCATATCATGTTTTTCATGTTGAAAAGGAAATATTGATTCATGAAAGACTATGTTTCTGGATGTTATGACTTTATGTGCACAAAGATCATACACTCTATATCCCTTAATGTTGTTTGGATATCCAAGAAACACGCATTTTGTGGCTCTTTTTGTCCAGCTTTCTTCTACCTTGTGATAAGATGGATACAAAGCATAAGTTCCCAAATACCTTTAAATGGTCATAGGTAGGTAATTTATTATATAGTACTTCAAATGGTGATCTATTTTGCAGTTTAGTAGGGGCCTTATTTATGATATGCACTACAGTTAACATTGCTTCTCCCCAAAAATGGACAGGAATGTTTGACTGAAACATTAGGGCCTTTGCTACCATTAAGTTGTGTTGATGCTTACGCTCAATAGTTCCATTTTTGTTGAGGAGTTTCAACACAGGACAACTGATGTATGATTCCAATATTAGAAAAATATCTAATCATTCTAAATTCCAGACCATGATCTGATCTGATGCATTTGACTGAAAGCTCAAATTGTTTTTAAACATAATTATTAAAAGCTGATATAATTGACAACACATCTAATTTACTTTATCTAATCTAAGTGAAACATGTATAGTCATCTACTATAGTAAGAAAATACCTTTGATTAGATAAAGTAGGTGTCTCATATGGACCACAAATGTTTACATGTATAAGTTCAAAGGCAGTAGTTGTGCTTTGAATATGCACAAGAAAAGGTAATTTTTTTTGCTTGGCTAATGGACAAATTTCACAAACCATATTATTTAAACATTTAATATGTGAAAATTGTTTTTGTATAATGTTTATCCTTTCTAAAGGCACATGCCCTTGAAAGATTTTGCACAGAATTGAGGGAAGCTGATAATGTTTTTTTTTTTTATTTGATGAGTTGAGATATATATACAAGAGTACAATTAATTGCAAACAAGAATTAAGACTTGATTTTATATTTCAACTCCTTGATTCTTGTCATTTGGTCTTGATTCTTGCTCCTTGATTCTTGTCATGGGAAGCTGATAATGTTTTTTTTTTATTTGATGAGTTGAGATATATATACAGGAGTACAATTAATTGCAGACAAGAATTAAGACTTGATTTCATATTTCAACTCCTTGATTCTTGTCATTTGGTCTTGATTCTTGCTCTTTGATTCTTGTCCACTACTCCTTGATTCTTGTCCGCGTTTTCCTTTTCTGTCATGTTTTCCTTAACATGCCCCTCAAGTTGGAGGGGGAATGAACATGAACTCCCAGCTTGTTTGGGAGTAGATGGAAGGCCTGTTTTGGTAAAGGCTTGGTGAATATATCTGCAGGTTGAGATGATGAAGGAATGTATCTTGTAATAAGAGCACCCATCGCTACCTTTTCTCGAACAAAATGATAGTCTATCTCTATGTGTTTGGTACGGGCATGAAACATAGGATTTATAGATAGATGAAGAGCACTAATGTTGTCACAAAATAGTTGAGGAGGTTGATGCAAAGTAATGCCAAGATCCTTAAGAAGATAAGTGAGCCAAGTAATCTCAGCAGTAGTGAATGCCATGGACCTATATTCTGCTTTTGAACTTGAACGAGCAACTGTGAGTTGCTTCTTTGAGCACCAAGAAATACAATTAGCTCCGAGGTAAATGCAAAAACCAGTGGTACTTCTTCTAGTAGTGGGGCAGCTTGCCTAATCAGCATCACTGAAGGTGTCGTAACGTGCGGGTCCGGGAACCCGACCGTCAAACGAGGAATGTGAAAACTCACTAAAAATTAAACTAGGAGTCGCCACCAATCTTTTTTACTAGGTGCGATTGGCCACCTATTGACTCAATTCTAATCGATGAAAACTTAAATTAATTTTAAGCCCATCGAAAAGAACCTTAAACTAGTCTACGATTTTTTTAGATCTAGGTTCGGGAGTACGGTTACACCCGGAGAAGGATTAGCACCCCTGGGACGCCCGTTCCATGAACGGTACCATTTTTAGATTATCCTATTAGGCTTTAATTTTTAATTTCACTATATTTCCTTAATTATTATATTTTTATTTGATCTCCTATTTAACCTAAAATGGAATGCAAATGGGTGGCAAGATGGAATGCATGGCGTGAGATAAAAATGCAGGACGAATAACCTTTTATCGAGGATATTTTTTCGAATCCGCCCATCATACTGGTGGGACTCGGGATATTCTCTCACCTAGAAAATTATCCGAGAAACTCGCCTTTGCAAATTCGACGAATAATTCCCGTCATCGGGGTCATCGTACGTTTTCTTTTTCAAACAATATTTTTGTGCATAATGAACCTAATTCGGGCAAAAGCTTTTTATTAAAGATGGTTCTCGAGCCCTCCCATCATACTGGTGGGACCCGAGGACATCTTTTCACCTAAAAAACTTTTCGAGAAATACCCGCCTTCGCGAAATCCCCGGAAGATCCCATCATCGGGGCTTAAACTCGAAAATAGAAATATTTATATGCAATGATATGTATGATGCAATATATACATGCTATGCTAATGCAATTATCTATATTTTTTGTTATTATTAATTATTTTTATTTTATTATATATTTTATTATCATATTTTCTATTCTTATTTCTTATTATTATTTTTT
>NC_030851.1:8642879-8784361 GCF_000208745.1 Theobroma cacao | reverse complement strand
AAGGTCAATTCTAATACCTATCTTATTATAATTATTTGACTAGCTCAACTATATATTTTTTTATTTAACATAAAATGTTTCTTCCTTGTTTATCCTCATTCACTAAATATATTTTTACAATCTAATGTATAAACATATTTTATATGCTCCTTATATGGTTTTACCCAAGGATACCCCACCAATGTCTCAATAGTCTCCAATTTTTACTTAACTTAACCTTTATATATATTTTTTCGCCTACCATTTATTTCATTCATTTATATTTTTGTATTTTATATTTAGCTCTCTAGATCTATCATTATAAACATATTTAAATTATATACTAATTAATGTATTATTTTTTTTTTTTGCTATGTGCTTTATTTTCCAAAGTTTCAATACCTCTAATAAATATTTTCTTACATTTGAATCCTTTTCTTATGTAAAAATTTTTTATATTTATATATCCCTTTATTTGTATTACTTTCTTAAATCTCAAAAATAAAACCTAAGGATTTTAGAACATTACATTGAAGTACTAATCCTAAATGATTAAACAATAATCCTAGAAACAAATAAAATGAACCAACTCAAGCCATAAAAATTTAAGAGAAATGATAAATATTTTACCTTTCTAAGCTCCTCCAAATCTACAGCCCACTCCAATCAACTTTTAACTCTGCAGCCAGCAAATTCTATTCTTCCAAAATATGCCATCTGGGGTGGGAAAGGGGAGGTCTACCCACAGGATGCACTTTAAGAAACCCCACTACTTTTTATCCTTTCTTCACTTTTTCCTTCCTTTTCTCTCTCTAGTGCCCAGCTACTTCTCTTTCTCTCTAGCAATTTCTATATATATATTTTTTCTCTAGTGGCAAATGATTTGCTTTCTTCCTGCCGTTACCTAGCCGCCACTCACCCCCTTTCTCTCTAAATCTCAAGCTGCCATTTTATACTCTTTCACCAACCTTTTCTTTTCTCTTTACCCGTTTCTTTTTCTGCTCTCTCACCCAAGATCTCTCTCTTCCTCACTCACCTAAACCGACGGCACTAAGAGAAAGCCCCCTACTTTCCAACTGGCACTCTTGTTATTTCCCTCTTTTTTTCTTTCTTTTTTTTTTTTTTTGTTTGTGGCTTCTAGTTGCTAGAAATCTGGGAATTCTTTGTTTTTGCAGATTTTTTTGATCTTTTTTTTTCCTCCTCCCGAATGCTACAGTGTCCCCTCCCTTTTATACCCGATTCCTGGGCTCTAGAAGGGGCAGGCTCCATTACCTTGCCAGACGCGAATTTTTCGCGTTTGGCAGGTGAAGGAGGTGCCTGGCAAGGTGCGTTCGCACCTTGCCAGTCATACCTCTCTCCCATCTTTTTTCATTTCTTTTTTATTTTAATTTTTATTATTTTTATTATATATTTTTTTAATTCATTTTTTTTGTTTATGATTTAGTGTCTACAGAAGGCATACAAAGAAACGGGACTTTGTGCGAGATATCGAATTCCAAAGTCTGTAGTTCCCTTAAGATACCTCAAGATCCGCTTGACAACCTTTAAGTGAATTTGTGTGGGAGCATTAAAATGTTGACAAACTTGATTGACAGTATGAATAATATCTGGTCTAGTGAATGTCAGGTACTGCAAAGCTCCAACAATGCTGCGATAAGTAGTGGGATCAACTGGTTTGAAATCTGAAGCTGTTGGCTTTTCTTTTAAAGCTAAAGGTGTAGAGATAGAAGAGCAGTCAAGCATACGTGTGCGGTGAAGGAGATCCCGAATATACTTAGTTTGAGTAAGGAATACTCCTCCAGAAAAATATTTTATCTCCACTCCAAGAAAGAATCGAAGAGAACCAAGGTCTTTGATGGCAAACTCACTGCCAAGTTGAAGCAATAAATCAGATATGAATGAATTATCATTGCTGACAACTAAATGTCATCAACATACACAAGAAGAACAGTAATGGTAGCACTACTACAATATATGAAAAAGGAGGAGTCTGCCTTGCTGCAATAAAACCCAAGATGAAGGAGAAACTGAGAAAGGCGATCAAACCAGGCACAAGGTGCTTGCTTGAGACCATATAATGACCGTTTAAGGAGACACACATGAATTGGATGTGTGAGATCAGTAAAACCTGGTGGCTGCTCCATTTACACTATTTCTTTAAGATGCCCATGTAAAAAGGCATTCTTAATATCTAGTTGTCGTATATTCCACTTAAGTGAGATGGAGAGTGCTATAACAAGGCGAATAGTTGCTGGCTTGACTACTGGGCTAAAAGTTTCATCATAATCCAATCCAGAAACTTGTGTGAATCCCCGAGCAACTAATCTTGCTTTGAAGCGATCAATTGAGCCATCCTTTTTGTATTTGATTCGATAAACCCATTTAGAGTCAACGACATTTGTATTGCAAGGTCGTGGAACAAGAGACCATGTGTCATTGTCATGTAAAGCTTGAAGTTCTTCGTTCATGGCAGCCACCCATTTTGCATCTTTCAAGGCTGTTTTAAGAGTCTTTGGCTCAGTTGGAGAAGCTTTTGTGGCTAGAGTATAATCATTTAGATAGGCAGGTGGCTTTTGAACTCTGGTTGGTCGAGCATCAACAGTAAAAACACTATTTGAATCTTGGGAATCTCTCGATGCAGATTGAGGATCTTCAGTAAGATCTTGAGAAGCCTCAATGTCAATGAGTTGTTCTGTAATTGATTCCGTAGTTTGCTTGGGCTGATCTATAAGACAAGTTTGATCACAAAATTTATGGTCATATGAGTTTTCCTTATCTGTCAAAGTTTGACCACTTTCCTTGTTGGAGTCATTTGATTCATCATTGGCAAGAAACTCAGAGATAGTTAATGTTGGATCCTTTGTTTTATTTTGTAGAGAGTATACAGGTTCCTTGTAAGGAAAGCATTCTTCGTCGAAAACTCTTCTTGTTGTAGGATCTAAGCATCGATATCCTTTATGAATAGGGCTATAGCCAATGAAAACACACGAATATGTCTTTTTAACAAACTTGTTGCCACCATGATGCCTCAATGAAGGGAAGCAACGACATCCAAGGACCCGTAAGCCTCTATAATCTGGATGTCTTTTGTAAAGCTTGTGATATGAAGTGTCATTTGATAAGACTGAGGATGGCATCCGATTGATGAGATAAACTGCAGAGAGAAAAACATCAACCCAAAGGGTTAAAGGCAAATTTGCATGAAAAAGCATGGTTAAACTAGTTTCAACAATGTGACGATATTTCCTTTCTACAACACCATTCTGTTCTGGAGTCCCTGGACAAGAGATTTGTATCTCAATTCCATTAGTTTTCAAATAAGCAAGAAACTCATGAGAGCTGAATTCACCTCCTCCATCACATTGAAAAGTCTTGATTCGATGGTCAAATTTGTTTTCAACAATCTTGTGGAAGTCTTTAAAAACATCAAAGAAATCAGACTTTCTCCGTAACGGATATAACCATGTGAATCTTGAAAAGTCATCCACAAAGACAACATAGAATCGCATTTTCTAGTTTGAAACCAAAGGAGCAGGCCCCCAAAGATCACAATGAATTTTCTCAAGAGGAGATTCTGAAGTTTTATTTGACGAGTGAAAAGGAAGTTTACAACTCTTTTCCATTTGACAACTTGCACAAATAGCAGGTTTAGAAATCCAATGAGAAATATCAATCACTTTCTTTTCCTTCAGCAAAGACAAGATTTTTGAGTTTGGGTGTCCAAGTCGTTGATGCTAGAGAGTTGCAGATGATCCACCTTTTCTTATTGCACTAAAAGCCTCTTGAGAGATATCATTTAAAGCATAAAGTTGTCCTCTTTTACGCCCCCTTGCTATTGTCCTCTGTTTTTGGTCCTTAACAACAAAGTCAGTAGAAGTGAATTCAACAGTACACAAGTTATCTTCAGTAAGTTTTCCAACAAATAGAAAGTTCTTTTTTAAATCTGGAACCACAAGCACATCTTTTAAATTTAACTAACCATCTTCTGTATTTATATTTACTTCACCCGTGTGAGATATAGGCAAACTATTTCCATCCCCTACATAGCTAACATCATTGCCATTGTATGGTTTAATATAAGAGAGTTTACCTGCATCATTTGTCATATGTAAGGTTGCTTCAGAATTCGCATAGAAAGCTGGATCATTTATGGAGAGTGTAGCAAGTGCTTGAGGAATCTTTTCAGATTGATATGAATAATCAAACCTATACCAACAATCAAAGGCAACATGGTTTGCTTTATTACAAATTTGACAAAAAGTTTTACCATTCCTTTGATGAGAAGATTGACTTGTTGATGATTGTTGATCCTTTATGGTATTGCCTTTCTCTAAATGAGTGTTGCTACCAAAATTATTGTTCTGCTATCCAGAGGGATCTTGTCTTGTAGAAGATAAGCCTCTTGAGTTGTAACGACCTGCAGGGGCAAAACCTTTTCTTCTAGAATTAAAGTTTCTACGTCCGCCATGATTATTTCGACCACGACCTCGTTGCCTAAAGAAAGCTTGGGCATGTTCTAAGAAAACCTTCTCTTCATCTTTCCTTGCAATTTGATCTTGCTCAAAATTTTGGAGAGCTTGCACAAATTGTGTGAATGATGGATAGGGTGGTTTTGTAAGCATGGCAATTCGAAAGTTATCATAACTTGGACCAAGACCACGAGCAAATTGAAACACTTTGTCAAGATCTGGAACGGGTTGTTTAATGGCGGCAAGAGTGTCACAAATAGATTTGAAATCTTTCAAATAATCCTCCAAGGATCTTGACCCCTTCTTGATGGTCATCAACATGTTTTTCAAGTGTCTTTCTTTCTCAATGGTCATTGAAAGAAGCTATTGTTCCAGCGATGTTCATACCTCGTATGCTGTCTCTAAGCCAAAGATAGAGCTCATGATGTCTTTTTTCATGGTCCCAAGTATCCAGGAAATGAGAAGATCATCATTGATCATCCATGACTCGTACAAGGGGTTGGAAATATTTTTGCCGTTCTCATCTTTTGTCTCTTTGGAGGGTTTTGTATCATTTGTGAGATGATGATAAAGACCTAAACTTTTGACTAAAGGTATGATTTGGGAACGCCATAGTAAGAAATTTGTTGAGTTCAATTTAATAGAAATTAGGCTGGAACATTGATGAAAAGATTGGATAGTGAGTTTAGGTTCTTTGGTAGATGTAAAGTTTGACATAATGAGGCTTGCAGGTATAAGCTCTGATACCATGAAAGATTTTGCACAGAATTGAGGGAAGCTGATAATGTTTTTTTTTTTATTTGATGAGTTTAGATATATATACAGGAGTACAATTAATTGCATACAAGAATTAAGACTTGATTTCATATTTCAACTCCTTGATTCTTATCATTTGGTCTTGATTCTTGCTCCTTGATTCTTGTCATTTGGTCTTGATTTTTGCTCCTTAATTCTTGCTCCTTGATTCTTGTCCACTGCTCCTTGATTCTTGTCCGTGTTTTCTTTTTCTGTCATGTTTTCCTTAACAGCCCTAACCTAAAGTGCCAAAGGTCAAAACACTTGTCCATTGTTTTACAAGCATTAACAGATGAAGTAAAAGGGAATTTAACAAGTTTGTCAAAAAGAAACTTTGAAAGATCTTGACTATCTGAACTTTCTTACATCAAGTACAGTCCTGTGTAAGCCCTAACAACCTCAATCATTGTCCATGAGAGTGTGTCTTGAATAACATAATGCATATAAGTAAAAAGTACAAAGGTTTTCTTTGAGCTGGTAAACTGACCTATTGAAATTTGGTACACAAAGGACGTTTTTAAGGGTTAATTTTGGACATACAAATGCTCTCCTATCATTTGGTAATTGCACATAATAGTTTTTCCTTGGTTTAGCATATATAAAATTTTTAAGGGAACAACATATATGATTAATGGCACCAAAGTCTACAATCCAGTTATTTTGTCTTATCATGTCAATATTTGCATTTTCAAAACCAAGAGCTAAATTATTGGTTGTATTGAAATAGAGATGACCAAAGACAATACCTGCAAAGGCTAAGTTAATTAGAGAGTGGTTTGCCTATTGAGTGTTTTGTGAACTACCCTTACCATCATTATTGTATATGACATTCTCATTTAAGAGCTCCATCAATTTGTTGACCTATTACTTAATCATGGAAATTTAAGACATGAAACCAGCTCCAATAGCCTCCTTTTTCTAGTCAGTTTTGCAGTCCTCAAACCCTTGTGCATTTGTTACAGTAGCCACACTATTCGCTGTAAGTTTTCCTTTCTTGAAGTTTTGTTTCATCTTGGTGAATTTGAAGTCCTCTAGAAAGCCAATGAGCTTATAGCACTTGTCTTTAGTATGTTTTTTCTTTCCACCATGATTGCAGGTAAATTCTTTCTTTACTTTCTTATTGGTGTCTGTTATAACCATCATTGCAGATGACTCAAGCATTGGTTGCCCTTGAATTAATAGATTCCTTTGTGTCTCTTCTTTCATAATAAGACTGTATACCTTGTCTAGAGTTGGAATAGGCTCCATCAACACAATTTGAGACTTGATGGATGAAAAAGACTCATTCAAACCATTAAGGAATCTGAAAACCATGTCTTTTTTATGTTGGTATGAGAATTTCTTAAAGCAGCTCACATTTTCCACATTGGCAGTGTGGCAAGGGTTTATAGCTTCTTAACTCCTCTCATATACCCTTTAGCTCAATGATGTATGAATCCACTATCCTAGTGCCTTGAGTGACATTTCCCAAGGTGTATTGTAAGTTACATACTCTGATGCCATCCGGTTGAGTAAAGTTTTGCTTCAAGGTGCTCCAAATCTTTGCTATTGAATCCATGAAGAATATTGTTAATGCTATTGGTTGGGAAATGAAGTCAATTAACCAGGCTACCAACAGATTGTTACAACAAATCCATGGGAGATAAAAAGAATACGTGACTGCAGGCTTTGGTATAAAACCATTAATGAAGAATGTTTTGTTTCTAATAGACATAGCAAGTAGAAAGGGTCTGCTCCATGCCATGTAATTAGTGCTATTCAGCTTAGGGTTAATGATTACTGTAAAGAGGTTATCTGTGTGATGCTAAAAGTAGGGTGATTGGGGATCTGTTAATGGTGAGATTTAGGTGATTTGAGTGTTGGTCTGTGTATTAGCTTGAGTTGTGTTTTGGGTTGATTCAGCCATGATCTATTAGCTTAATGAATGATTCTTAGTGATAATCAGCTAGTGGAGCAACCTGAATGTAAGGATAAAAAATGATGAAACAGTAGCAAGAGTCCAAGGAAACGTTGCTGTCAATGGAAAATACAGATCAACAAGCAATGAAATGAACTCTGCTATTGTAAGTAAAATAGTACCTACCAGTTAGATTCCAACTCGCTCTAATACCATGACAGAAAAGACAATGAAGAAAGGAACAAGTGGCGTGATATTGAGAAGATTTCTCAGGGTTTTTATTGAATCAAAAAAAGGTCTGTATAGCTGATAAATATACAGAGCTTAAAGGTAAAGTAAGAGAAAGAAAACACTAATAATTACACTTAACCAACATAACTCAAATTTAAACAAAACTTAAAAAATGCTCCAATAAGTGAAACAATGCGTCTAGACCACTACTAATAGTCTTCCTTCTTCTATTCTAAACGGTGAGTTTTGCTTCCTTCTTGTTCTTCCTTATTTCCAAATCCTTTCTTCTTTTTATCTGGGCAAGGTCTCCTTTTATTCTAGTACTCAACTAATCAATTCTGAAGCTAAGTTTATTCTCCTCTAATTGGAGGGTTCCTCAAATCATCTTTTCCTCATCCTGCTATAATAAATATCAAAAGAGAATTAGAATGTATACATATATCGTTTCAAAACTAAATTTAAATGGTTCCATGCCACTTCATCATAGAAAATACTCTTGCAAAACATTTTCCCTCGAAAATGATTTCATTTCTTCTTTTCAAAAGAAGAGAGATTCTTAAGATATTGGGATGGAATTCTGTCTGGTGGGTGTTTTTGCATAGAAATGTGGGTGATTGGGACTTTCAGTTTCATTGGGTATACAAATGCAACTAAAAGGAAAATCATGGCAGCCCCACATTCAGTTGATATTGCTCCAATGACTAAAATTATAAAGGTAATCATATTAAAGATTCATAGGAACGGCAAATAGAGCAACTTCTTCGGTAAACTCGAATTATGACATAGCTTGACATATTAGACGGGATTATTTGGAGGGCAGGTAGCACTTGGCAGTACTCCATATATTATCTCTATTTACTATTACTCTCATGATCCTATCCTAGATACTTTATTAAGAATCTCTCCAAAAAAAGGATTTTCCCTTCGTAGAAACCCAAAAACCCATATTTTATTACTTGGGATGCCAATTGAGATAAATTCAAAATAAATATACTAAAAAAAAGAAACAAATAAATAAAGAAGCTTTATTGAGGTTCTCAAAGATGGGACAATCTGTAATTGAAAGAGACTTCTCCGAAACACAAGGTACGTAAGGAAATAATACGTGATTATCAAGACAAAGACGCGCACCACCAAAGCTGAGCTAGCGCCATGGAATTATCAAGGGGGATCAGGGCTTTAATTATTTATTTCCAACTTTTTTATCAAAAATAAAAATAAAATCCTTTTCCAATATGATAAGTTCATGAGAAAGAGAGAATTTTTTTTTTCAAATTGCTTTTTTAAGCATTATGTTTTAGGAACACATACAAGCTGCAATTTGACATTATTTCCATCATTTGAAATAATATTGGTATGGCACAAATAATGCTTACACCAAAAAATAGAACAGGGACAATTTAATAACTTTGAAAGTTTAAAATTAAATATTCAAATGAGATCTTTTTTTATTAAAATTTAAAAAATTATTAAAATTTTTAATTAAATTTATAATTTAATAAATTAATTATCACATTAAATAGAGATAATATAACAATATAATATAAACTTTAAATTAAAATAAAAAATTTACAAAGATTAAAATAATAATACATAATTGTTGAATATATATTGTAAACAGTAAATGATAGAGCAAATGAGGAAAGAAGAATTCAAAGTGAATATTAAAAATTGAATAAAAAAATATAATTGATTTTATATATAAATAAAAAATAGTTGTTGAAAATTATTAAATACATATTACCATTAATTGATTGTAAATAAAAAAAATTTAGAAAAAAAAAGCTATTGAGATCATTAAATATATATTACCATTACTTGATTGAGAATAGGAGAAATAGTTAAAAATTAATTGTATTGATGATAAAAAAAATTAAATTTATTAAGCACATAATTAAAAAAGTAATAAAATATATTATTTTATTAAATATCCTAATTTTTATATAAAAAATGAGTTAAATAGTTGAAAATTAATAAAAATGTGAAAGAGAGAGAATAAATATTTATTAAGCTTGAGAGATAGGTAAATATTTTAATAATTATTTTAATTTTTGTATATTTTTAATATATATAATTAAATATATTATTATTATAAAATTAAAAAACCTATTAAAAATTTGAGGCCTAAAGCCACCTCTTTGTGGCTTTACCCTTGAGTCGGCATTGGGATAAAACAAAATAAAATAAAATAAGTTGGAGACGATAACTTGATCCAGAAATCAACAATGATTCCTTTTTCCAACGTTTAAATGGGAAGGAAAGCATTAACCAATGATCAGGACAGGAGGCATGTGGGAGGGAACACAAAGGATAAGTTCCCACTTCCCGACCTCAGTACATGACACACACCAGCTTTCTTCTTTTTCACATTGGACAGGGCTGGCGTGTTGGAAAGGAATGGATTAGCCTCGACTGCTAGCTGTCACGTATTGCTACCACAGTTGAAAGATGTGATGATTATCTTCTTCTTCTTCTTCTTCTTCATGTTGTGTTTAGGAAAACTGGTTTGGAATTAAGAGGAATCAAACTTGACTTAATAAACCAAAATATTTAATGTCTGGTCTTTTTCCACGTTGGAAAATGAATGAGTCGTTTTACAAGAAGTAAGTCCAACTGTGAAACGACTGGTTTGGGATAGAGGGGAATAAAAGCGCAGAATAAGTTGTAAAGGAAGGATTTTGTCCATTAATTGCTGCTGCTTCTTTTTCTTCTTTTGAATTTTCAGAAATGTGTCAAGTCCACAAACTCAAAAATGGACGGCAGATAAGAGGTAGAAGCTTTCAAGTTTGAACCATACAAGTGGACTAGTGTATCAGCGCTAAACCAAACATGTGGACAAGGACAATCCTTCGTTTCCACTCCTGCCCTGCCCTCTCCACATCATATCACTCTCAAAAACACACAACACCCAATTTGCGAAAATATGCAAGTTCAATCAGCTCCAACTGTTTTGTCCTCTGCATTACCCAAGAACTGCAGATGAGATGAGCCTTCGCTGGTGGGACCTCCCCCACAAGGGAGCTTTAATTCTTGGCCATACAACAAACTTGTTTCTTTGGTAAACTAAATTGACTTGGTAACCACTCAACAACAAAAATCATGGCTCATGACATCCCTTCAGAGCATCTCATAAAGCTTGGGACTTAATCATGCTTAGCTTTTCCTGTTTTTTCAAAATTATTGCACGCACAATTCTCTCCAGTCCTCAAGTACTGTTGATTACCCGCTTTTGGTACAACTGATCGAGGCCCATCCTAAGATTCCTTGATGATTTTTTTCTGCAAGCGGGGGGGAGTGGCATTGTCAAAAGCATTTTCTCAACCACAAGTTTAAAATTTTCTTAGCTTTACTATATCACCGAACTTTCGAGGAAAAGGACAAAAGATTAAGGAAGAAACAACAGAGACAATTTTGTCATCTAGTGGCATTCATTCATGTCATGGTGCAAAATTCCATCTACATAAAAACTTGCATGCTTGTGTATAAATGCCACCAGCCTTATTATATATGGCTATTTTCTCCCAAACTTCTTAGCCATTCCATTCCCACTCTTGATCGTCAGAAAAATGTGCAAGGGTCTACAGCAAGGAAACCCATCAGGCTTTTGTCTGAAAGAGGGTGTCTCACCTAATGCAACGAGGGTTTCGGGCCTGGTGAATTGTGAGCTGTGCAGCTCCAGGGCTTCGTTATATTGCCAAGCTGATGATGCATTCCTCTGTCGGAAATGCGACAAATGGGTTCATGAAGCTAATTTCTTAGCTCTCAGGCACATCAGGTGCTTCCTATGCAATACATGTCAAAATCTAACGCAGAGATATCTCATCGGAGCTTCGCATGAGGCGATGCTACCAACGATGGTGAGTTGGTCAGAGAGAAGGCAGTGTAATTCTAACATGGAAAGAAAGCATTCAACAACGCTTAAAACACCTTTTCTTTTTCTTTGATTGTCATTTTTTTTATTATTATTATTTTTAGTTTCGCTTTTCCCTGTTATGCAACTTTTGTTTATGGGGATCTTGTCTGGTTACTCTTGAGGTGTTTCATGGTGGAAGAAGTGGAAGAAAGAGATTCCTCGATGGATGCATACACATGTAAGCTACATGGCCAAAGTCGGAGACAGGAACAACTCGAATTGCAGAAAGAAGGAGAATTGGATACAGCAAAACTGCTAGGATCATAATCTTTGATGTAATCCTCAGAATTCTGTAAACCAGATTGAGTCTACCATTAATGCGTTTTTCTTCTTTGTTCTGTACAACCTCATGATTAGCTTTCTCTTCTCTTGGAATTCCAAGCACCGGGAGAACTTTGATAGATTCTGTTATTGTTCCTTAAGTATTTTATCAAGCTTTAGGCTCTTGGAGCAGAACTGATCATCTATAAAACAATTCACTCGTTTTCACAGTTAGGAATCCAGTTTTTGGGAATAATAGCAATATGCAGTTTATTCTTTAGGATCTAATAAAGTATTTTCTTGGAAGCATGGTTATTGTAATGATCTCTTCTCTTCCTCAAATCTGTTGTCAAACAAGGAGAAAAACTAGAAAGTTTGCCCCAGAATTTGTATTATTGCTGGTGCTTATGGCTAGAGGGACTCACCTACCTACCACCAATACTATCAGGTCTAAAATAACCTGACCATTAGTCATTTAGAAAAGCCAAAAAACCATCTGTCCATATCTATTTTAAGGCCTCACTTATTTCCGTGATGATGTACTACAATTGATCTATTGCCTCAAATATTGGGAGATGCTTGTTGCAACAGCTAACCTCAGGTGATGTGTTTATGTCCTCAAATACTAGGCTAAATATAGATTACAGAACTATTCAAATTTACATGTGTGGTCCAAATTATGATCCTGAGCACTTGAGCAGAAGCAACATTTCCAACTAAGCGCTCACTGTCTATGGGGTTCCCAGTAACAATTAACGACAAAAATTGCTTTACATCACAAAGGGGATTACGGAGTGAGGGGTGGGCGCATCAGTATAAAGGTTAATGTCCCATGTGGTTCATGATTTCATCGGATGATGTCCGGTTGGTGGTCCAAATGTAGATAACTCAAGTTCCTGACAAGTTCAAATCATGAGCCATGCTTTGCTTGTGCCATCGTCTTTGTGGTGCTAAAGGGGTCATCACTATGACAACATCCATGATTGATGCTAATTGATGAAAAATGACAATTACAAAATTTTCTTAGAAACAGGCTCATGATACAAAATTTACTTTTCCCTCTTCGGCAGATGGAAGTTCTGATCATCACTTCATATCCAGACCAGGTCCTTCCTCGCCATCACAAGCAGGTCATTTTAGCCAACCGCACTAGTAGTTCCCCTTAAAGCTCTAATCTCTTTTTCATCACTTCTCTCAGACACGCTTATGTTATATATATCTTTGCTAAAAGCCATCCAGAACAAAAGAAGGGAAATTATTAACGAGGGCACTGTTACAGCATTCCACTCGCCTAAAACCACCACATCCTCTTCCTTTTCCAGGCGAAACATTTCTACTTTCTAATCATAGTAGACCTGTTAGCCAAAGCCAGCCAGCAAAAGAGGTTGTATATGGAACATCCTGATTCAAAGTACAAAAGATTTGAGGGGTTCCAAAAAGTAATGGTACATTTGTGCCCAATATGTGGTTTAATTTGATTCTTTTTGTCACAACTTCACTGTGTTTTATTTCTGCATTGGACCATTATTTGCTTCCTTCACGTACATGGTACCTTATCCTCCTTTTTTCTTCCTTCTTGTGATTTAAAGAGAGGAATAATTGCTTCTGCTGTTGACCCAGCCACTGAAGCAATCTCCATTTTTCATTTTTTTCTAGTTCATTTCATCTGCAGCTAGAAGATATAAGGCATAATAAGAATATAAAATACTCAAAATATGCAACAAATCCAAGGGATAAATGATGATTTATTTTTGTGACAGTACTACTTCTTATTTCAATTTGATGACTGTGGATCGATGCTTATTACATGGAATGGAGCTGGTGCACCATAGAATTAAGCACACATAATATAACCAAAATTGACTTGCAACAAGGATTTGTGCAACAGAGATGGAGATGGTGACGAAAGCAAGAAGAGGGTCTTAGTATTTGGGAAAGGCAAAAGAATATGCACCAAAGTTTGTCACGTCAAGGTTCTTCAACAGTTGGACATTTGGTTTTTGTGTCATTTATAATTGCCTGCATAAAAACAATCAAATAACATACTCAGTGAAGTGTATATAACTTTTTTCTTCTGTGTAAATGAAGCATCAAAAGAATCATGAAAATTTTATTAGGATGGCATGTAAGCAGTGCATTTACAGAATAATTTATTCTTAAGAGCTCCATTACCAATCATAAGGAAGTAGAACATAAGCATAATTGAGGCAGTTCATAGATCGTAAGAGATGAGATCAGTTAGCTGAAGTGTCCACAACTCAAATAATTTGAGGTAGCTACCAGCACAATAGATCTGCCATTGCACATATAAACAGGATTAAATAAAGAAGCCATATAGTCCTCATAAGAATGCAAACAAAAAGACCTGCACATGCAGAGGGAGAAAGAGAGAGAGAGAGAACCTATAGCAGCAGTAACTATAAGTTGGAATCGGTTGTTTACTGCCCCTCTCTGGAATCAAGCAAGACTAACTAAACCTGCAATAATTAGTACAATTAAGAAAGTCTAAGTTGAGCATGTGTGCAAGGAGATGGCACACTAAAAATATTCTAAGATAGGAAAATTATAAAAGTGGCATAAGTTAATGCATTTTCATCAGCTATTGTTATCAACATCTACAATCTGGCATTAAGCAAAAGAAATGATGATTTTGTCAGCTATTGAGCCATGAAATTAAAGGGTTAACACCTGAACTTTTGAAGTGCATGCAATATGCTGTGATTAATCTGTCTGTGTTCCATATTATTGCAAGTTGCCATTGTAAACTTCGCAATAAGAAAAAACATTCTACAAGATCTCCTGCTCTATCAAAAAACTTGATCTCTACAAGATATCCAATCTGAATTTCCTTTTTGCCGTTCCTTTACAAGCTACTCTTGAGAGCATTGTGGGATGACTATGCTTTTTATCTGTTTATTTCTATTTTCTTCACTCTAACATTACTGATTCTTAATTTGTTCAATGCACTATTCTACATAAGCTCTTTAACTCAGCAATTTGATCCCCTTTTAGTTCTTTGCTGCTAAAATAGGCTACAGTTTCAATGTCAATTTGCCCAACCTTAAACATATTAATGAACCATAAGACTTCAAATAAAGCTGAATCACAAAGCACCATTTACTACGGCTGACCAAAGTAATTAATATTTTGACCTCACTGAGTTTGCATATACATGCCATATCTAATTCTAAATGATAAGATGAAATTCTTTTTATATCTGCATGTTTAAAATCTTCAATGCTATCATGTCATTACAAGCAACATTATTGACAAACATTTTCAGATGAACCTTTTAATATTTTATTTGAATCTATTGTACCTTAAAGATCAGGGACATGATTTCATAATCTGGCTTAGAAGTTTCGAGCCACAAGAGGATCATAATCATATGCTTCACCTGCTTTCACAAATCTACCTTTCACACGCTTCCTAGTATCAGCCCTGGCTTTACGGGAGGCATATCTTATTTGCTTACCAAATCTAAAATGACAAAAAATGAAAAACCAGTTAGGACTTCAATTTAAGCTGAATTTGTCATATGATCGGCTCGACCATGGGAATGAATAGCATTTTAAAAGTCTTGACTGAATATCAGCAAAAAAAATTGCAAACAGCCTCCTGTAACTAAATGAGAACTGAAAGAATGCAGAGATGTTATGTTTTATAGTCACACTAATGGCTTCAATGGAGTACGTTTGTCTGCCTTTCAGTAATTAGCCATTATTTTATTTGAGGAAAAGTAAAACAGTAACCATACATACAATTGATGCTTATACAAATGATCAATATATATATAATTCGTGGATGAGATCCTATATATGATGATTTCATACGTTAAAAAGACATCTATACTGAAAATAACAGGACAATACATGAATGGCATCTCATAAGAAGTTGATCTGTTGAGTATTCAGATATTAAAACACAATGCTGCATGATTTCCGGAAGACAGGAGATACTTAGATCATCTAAAATGAGAAAACTTCATTGCTGAATGCCTTCAAACATTTTTAACCTGAAACAGGATTCCTTATAATAGTATTAACTTAAAAATAGAATGTAAACATCACATTTAAGGTAAGAGGGAAGAGAAACATACGTCCGTGTTTTCTTTTTTTCATTGTATCTCATCTTTGCTTTGTCCCTTGCTAGTGGGCAACTAGCTTCCAAATTTGATTCCCATGGGGATTCACCAGTTAGAAAAACTGGTGACAATCCACAGTCTTGAAAATCAGCGGCGCCGTTTTCCCCTGCAATGTTGGATAGTGACAGGGCTATGGTTGAAGGAATTTGACCAGCAGGATATTCTAGATTGATGTTTCTGTTACAACCACGATTCATAAGCATGCAATTGGAAGTGCCAGTCATGGCAGCCATCACACTTGCTGATCCACCAACTTGTGAGCAAGGAAAAGCCATGCAGTCCTTTTGTCCTGATGATGATGCCTGATAAGATACACAATAGCGGTTTCTCAATCATGAACTGGACAATCCACTTCAATAATGAAAAGTAGATAAAAACAAGAACATTATTAAGTTCGTAGTTGCAGGTTTGTCATTACTCCACGATATTGGCAACAGTAAGTATGCCTGATAAGTGATAAACAATAAGCACGCAACAAAGTAAAATGTCATATCAACACAATACCATCAACTATCATATCCAGTTTTGTTTCTTATGAAAGTCAATGATTAGGCCTGAGAGGTTAAAGCATCTAAGAATGGATCATGGAGCTAAGTCTTGATCCTAACAGCTATTAACTTTCATGTCCTGAACTTTTGTAAGCAATAGCTTATTCCCTTTCCTTAGCATATGTTTGTTAGTGTTTGATCTTATGGAACAGAAGATAGAACTAAAAAGTACGATTTGCATATAGAAAGTAGAAACTAAAGCAGTAAAATTAGTCCGTTGTTTCGAACAACTGCAGCAAGTGGAGGTGACTGGGGGCACAGATTGTTGGTGTTTTATTAAAGCACAAGGCTTCATGTTCCAGATCCTACCGGGGGATCATTACAGCAACATTTTATATATGTACTTATATCATAAACAGACTAGATTAGAGAAACAGGAAGAAAGCAATAGAATATATAACCCTAGATGCCTTTATAAGATATATTTAGCAATTGAATTTGGAGAAAAACCTCTAATGTATGCTCAATAGGAACATCAGATTCCGTGAGTGTAATGTTTTTCTCCATTACTAGGCCTTCTGTTCCAACATTATCAAACTGGGATCTGTTTTGACCTTGCGAACAGCCAAATATCTCATCAGCAGTTTCAAAGTTCAGTTGAACATCATTCATGTTGATACCTTCACAGAGATCATCACCATCAAGGAGTTTGAAATCTTTGAGGTCAGAACAGCCCTGCAACAAAGGAGGCAAAAAAATGAATCATGTAGTGTCTGAGATATAACAGCTCCAAAATCAAACGTTCAAGAGGAATCAGGACAAATGTGGCAGTTCACAAATTACTGCGGCATCTATCCATGACAAAATAAGAAAAGATCCTCCACACCAGTAGAACCAAGTTATTCAACCTGAATAAATTCAGAAGCAAAAAGCATTACCTTTGGGATATTCGACTCCTCTGAGAAAAGAGGTTCTTGATTTCTACAATAAGGCATGTAATTTGCATTTGTTGGAATCAGAGAAGATGGCCCCATCCAAGGCTCTAGCTTAGGACAAGGACCTGGTTCATTCAACTTGGTACCGACCAATCCAAATGCTCCCTCTGGTTCTCTTTGATTCAAACAGTTAATAACGCAATTGTCATTAGCAGGCAAAGAACCGACTGGCAAACCCGCATCAAAAGCACTGGAAGAAGAAGCATCAAGAACTGAAGACCAGATTCTTCTAAACTCAGCCAAAGAGGGACAACCTGTATAACAATTCAAGGCCTCTCGCCTATGCCTGAAACTTGAGCAACTATTGCTATTCCAATCACAAGCTTGACAGAGAGATAATTTCTCATCCAAGCATCGAACTACTGCAGGCTGAGAATTGCATTTCTCACACAGAAGTGAACGAGCATGTCTACGTGACAACAAATTTGCTGAGTGAACACATCCATCACAGCTCAAGCAAAGCCGAGCTGCATCTGATTTACAGTAAACTACTGCTCTTACCCCTCTACAAAAATCACATAGAGGTTCCATACTACCCTCCTCTGACCTTATTATCTTACCAAAATACACCTCCTAACCCTCCTTTGACCTCATTACCTGACCAAAATACTCCTCCTAACTAGTACCTCATTGCTGCTTCCATACTACCCTCTGACCTTATTACCTTACCAAAATTCAATGGCGGGAATTCGGCTTTTTTGATTTCTCAATCCTAACAAAAACTAACATTCACCATTATAAATAAAAATAAAAATTAGCAAAAACCCATCAAAACTCTCTCAATAATATGTATAAAGAACAGCTGAGTACATTGAGCCTAAGCTTTACCTCTTCAAAAAGAAGGCCGAATTCCCGCCTCAGAATCAATGTTGTTTGGATCAGCCAATGTCAAGAAACACAGAATCCATTAATGGAAGCAAACAGTGATAAGGTTGATTAAAACAAAGCAAATCTTTTCAACAGAACAACAGAAAACAGAGTGGAAAAGTGAACAGTGAAGAGCACTAAGCTTCGGTGGGTTACCGCAAGTCAGTTTTTCACAAATTTCCAGTTAGATGGGGCTGTTTATTCATCCAAGTTTGTCCTAGGTTTGCTGGGCGAGTGACACGCGGCACGATGCGAGCTTTGAGAAAGTGATACTTTTTGTTGCTATGTATCATTGTCGGGCGTGTAATATATTGCGGTCAGCCGTTTTAGTCGGGCGGTGGCAGAGATGATGAATTGGTGGAAATATTGAGGTTGGTCACAAACTGATCGCCATGTCAGCACCGGGTTTCTTGATTGACTTTTGAGGCGAGTACGTAGCCTCGTATCTGGAGATCACAAATGGACACATGGCCATTGTGGCTCAACAGCTTTTGATTTGTGGTGAGAGACAACGCTGATGTGGCTACTACTTCTGCTAATTTGTCTTTTCCCATTTAAGTGTATCGCGAGATCACAAACCGACACATGGCCATTGTGGCGGAACAGCTTTCGATTTGTGATGAAAGACAACGCTCATATAGCTACTACATGTTTGGTCTAATTTTTTTTTAATTTATTTATTTTTTAAAAATAAAAATAAAATCAAACATAATTTTTTATAAAATTTTTAAAAGAAATTATTTTTTCATAATAATAAAATTTAAAAAAAAATTTAAGAATGAGCTTTTTTTTCTCTTATTTTAAAAACACATTAATTTTTAAAAAATATCTCACTCAATTAATCTCCCTCTCATCTCCTTCCCTCTACAAATTACCATTCTTCAACGTAAATCACGATTTCTCTCTTCTCTATCTGTCTCTACAAAAACTAATAAAAAAATAAAAGACCTAACAATAGAATATCAAAATCTAAATTTTTTTTGTTCTTACAAAGATTACGAAAAAAAAAATCTAAAATTCAAAATTACATTTAAATACTATTTAAAGATTTTTTCTCTTTTTCATCAAAAAAGATTTCAATATTAAATACATCGTTTCCTCTTTTCTCTTCTTTTTTGAGAATTGAAGCATCATGGTCTAATTGTTTGTTAGATCAACAAAAATCTAATATTATTGTTACTATACAAGTTTGAAAATTATTCCTTTTTTATTGATTTATTCGATTTTAACATCTAAAATTATATACAAACTTGAAGCATTACATTATAGTTTATTAGATGATTGAAAATAGTATGAATACCCTTTATGGTAATTTTAACCGAAATTAGAGTTTCTATAATTTATTTTGTTAAACGGTTTACCAAACAGTTTTAGCTTAATTTTAAAAGCTATTATTTTTCATAAAAGCTTAATAATAGTTTTTAAGTTAACAAAAAGTTAGGTCAAACAAGCTATACTTCTGCTAACTTGTCCTTTCACATTTTAGACTACAGATTTGTTTTGATAATCGAACACTAACATGAAAAAGGACTTTTTAATGTAAAATATTTTATAAAATATTTAATATTTTTTATTATTTGAATAATTTATTAAAAATATTTTTTATTATTTGAATCATTCTATAAAAAATATTTTTCGTTATCACTAGTGGAGTTATTTGAACTTAAAAAGATAAAAAAGATTGATTATAAAGTAATAGTATTATTTGATTTTTACTAATTTAGAATAAAAAATAAATATAAAAATGAGTAAAATTAATTATAATATTTCTCAAAACATGTAACTACATATCTATACATCTATAACTATATATAAAAAGAAGCATTTATTTTATTTTTACGTCACGTGATAGTTTTGTGTCGTGTAAAGCTCTAGTTGATTGACATGTGAGCTGATTGAGTTTGGAAGCTTCCAAATATGGGTTTGGTCTTTTTAATCTTCTGCTCTAAGTAGGAGAGAGCACCGGTTGGTTGCAATCGTGCAATCGACCAAAACCGACATCGATGGTCACAGTCGGCTCAGTTATTTGGTGTTGGTTTCGAAGGTTGGTTTTAACTGCCGATTTTGAGTATTTGACGGTTCGGTCCGATTACACTTCTTCCCCACCCGAGCAACTCAAAAAACTGAGGGGGAGTTAACCTCTTTAATCCCTTTTTGTCTTCTTTAACATCTTTTCCCTTCCTCGATTTTTGTATTCACTCATCAAATCAACCCTTTTTTTTCCCTTTGAAACCCTAAAAACCTTTTTGGTTTCTTCCTTGATCCTTATCAATTGCTGTTGTTGACCTCTTGCTATCGTCACCGTCCTCCTCGTTAGTCGTCGATTATCTCTTGTAGTTGCTAACTTACTGTCATCTTCCCTTTGTTCAAGCCTCAAGGTATATTCAATGTTGAAGAATTGAGTAGTTGACAGATTCATATTTTTGTATTTTCATGGGTTTTATGATTTGTGGGGATTTTGTTGTGATTTTTTTTTTTTTGTGTATGTGAATTGTGAACACTGATGACTGAACAATGAAAGCCGGTCTTCCCTGTCCCGGTCTCTTGGTTGTGCTCCAGCTTCTACTCCAGCAATCCAGCTTATTTAGAGAAAATTGATTCTTGTTTCATGCCTATTACAACATGAATTAGAGAAAATTGAACCTAATTTTTAGTTATTTAGTTTATTTTTTTATTAAATATTTTTTACATTAATACTTACACAATGAATTAGAGAAAATTGAACCTGATTTTTAGATAATGAAATATACATTTTTTAATTTCTTTATGCAAAGAAATATAAAGTTAGGATTTAGAAATTAATTTGGATTTTATATTATTATTCCTTTTTAAACTCTTTAAGTAACTATTATTTTTTTATTTTATTTATTAGATCATAAATAACAAAAAATTTTATTCATATCTTAAGTCTCTATATAATTCATAACGTACTATCATTAACCAAATTTAATTCATAACATACTATCATTGGCCAAATTGATGCTTGCATTGATATTTTTTTCTCCAAGAAAATTTATTTTATTTGTAAGTTCCTAAAAAACTTAATCAATAAATCATAGAAATGTTTAGGTTTGACAAATAAATTCATGTCACACCCTCATTAAGTTAAGTTCTATGTATCCAAAAATTAACATGTGTATAAGAGTAAATTTTTTGGCTAATTAATATGACCCAAAAATCACTGTTCAACCTCTTATAATAGAAAGGAGACATGGGTTATATAAAGGGCACATCAATCAAAGAACAAATTGAAGATATCAATCCAAAAACAAAAAAAGGATATCAACCAATATATTAATTTTTTTGTTTTCCATATTCATAAATCAAAATTAATTTAGAAAATGTCTAAGGATTTAAATAATTCATATTACGCTCCATTAAAGTATGAGAAATTAGAAAATGACATGGTTTGGGTTAGAACTTAGAAAGACATTTTTAATCTTCATGATTAATACTACAATATTAATATTAATAATGAATATACATTTTTTCAATATTTTTTTGCTTTTTTTTTGTTTATGCATAATACTATTATTCTTCTTCACTTTGACATATCAAAGTTACTTATATGATGATTTTTTTTTTGTAGATGTCAAATGCAATTGAGGAGAATATAAATTTGGCAACTAATGACTCAACATCTACACCTCAAGTTGATGCAAGTGTTACTAAAGGCATTGCAAGAAGTGAAGCAGTAAGCTCTAAACTGCAGAAGCAAAACGAACCATCAAAGAGGTCATTGCTTGTGTGGGATCACTTCACAAAATTTGTTGATGACAAAGGTAATCATAAGGCTAAATGTAGTCGTTGTGATAAGGTTTTATCTGCTGATACAAAAAAAATAGAGCATCTTTAAATTATCATATTAAGGTTTGTTTGAAGTTAAAAATACTCTATGCTAGTGAGGAGAGTAATCAAATGGAATTAGATTTTTTCATCAGAAGGAGATGGGTCTTTGGGTAGTTGGAAGTTTGATTAGGATGCAATTAGGAGGAGTTTAGCTGAGAGTTTAGTTGGAAGTTTGATGAGTTGCCTTTTAAATTTGTGAAAGCGAAAGGGTATAGAAAACACATGAAGGAAACATGTCTTAGATGTCGTATACCATCACGATGGACCGTTAGTAGGGATTGTTATAAGGTTTATGCTGATGAAAAAACTCATATGAGAAAATTTTTGAGATCATGTCCTAGTAGAATATGTCTCACCACAGACACATGGACTTCAGTACAAAAAATTAATTATTTGTGTCTGACTGCTCATTTTATTGATAAAGATTGGAAGTTGCAAAAAGGATTTTGAACTTTTGTCTCATTACTAGTCACAAAGGTCCAACTATTGGGAAAACAATTAATAATTGTTTGGTTGATTGAGGGATTCAAAAGATTTTTTCTATTACTATTGATAATGCTAATTCCAATGATGTTGCAATACGACATTTGAAGAAAAAATTTAATGTTGTTGGAACTAGCATTTTAGGAGGTAAATTTTTTCATATGAGATGCGTTGCACATATTGTTAATCTTATTGTGACTGATGGGTTAAAAGATATCAATGACTCAATTGCTCGAGTTAGATCAGTAGTGAGATATATTAAACATTCTCCTTCTAGATTAGCCAAGTTTAAAGAGTGTGCTACTAGTGCAGGAGTAGATAGTAAGTGTTTACTGAGTTTAGATGTGTGCACTATATGGAATTCTGCTTTTTTTATGTCAGTTGTGAAATTTGAAAGGGCTTTTGCATCATTTGAGTATTGTGATAGTAGTTACAGAAATGAACTAGTGAGGAATGGAGATGGGGTGCTTGATGATAATGATTGGGCAACTATTAAGAGAATTTCTCTTTTCTTGGAAGAGTTTTATGATATGATTGTGAATGTTTCAAGTACATCTTATGTCACTGCCAATTCTTTTCTTGATTCTATTTTCGATGTGTATGGCACTTTGATTGAATGGTAAGAAAGTGATGGTGTTGATTTGAAGTCTATGGTAAAGAGAATGAAAGCTAAATTTGATAAGTATTGGGAGAATGTGGAAAAAATGAATTTAGTGTTGTACATTGTCTTAATTCTTGGCTCAAGAAAAAAGCTTGCTTATGTTGAATTTACTTTGCAAGATATGTATTCTTCCGAGCAAGCTTTGTTGATGTTTTCTTTGGTGAGATAAATAATGGATGAGGTCTTTCAATGTTATAAGAATATGTTGCAACCCCAACCTCAATCTTATGATGGTGAAAGTGGTCAAAAGTCTCAAATGTCAATGAGACAAGTCACCGGTGGTGAAAGTGGGCATGGTAGTGTTATTGTTTCGAATGGCAAGGACCCAATAACTACTAAGAAAAGATTAGGTGTTTTTAAAAGACATCGGTTAGATAGTGGCTTAGAGAAGCAAAAATCGAAATTAGATAAATATTTATTTGACCCATTGGATGATGATGCTAGTGAAGATACTGACTTTGATGTTCTCATATGGTGGAAACTCAATCAATATAGGTTTCCAATACTTGCTGCTATTGTTCGTGATGTATTGGCAGTTCTCATCTCAACAGTTGCTTCAAAATCCACTTTTAGTACCGATGAACGTGTGCTTGATGCATATAGGAGTTCTTTGACTCTTATCGTGCAAGCACTTCTTTGTGCTCAAGATTGGCTACATGGAAAAGAACGTGGTGATCCAGAGCATCTTAAGGATGATTTGGATGAGCTCGATAAACTTGATTTCGGTAATTATTTCTTTGTTTCTTTAGTTTTTTGTTTAATTTACCATAATATAGTATCATATTTTTTCTCAATTTATTTCTTTGTTTCTTTAGTTTTTTGTTTAAAGATTTTACCATATTTGTTATTTTATTTTTAAGATTTAACAAAGATCACGTTAGAGCCCATATGTGAGACTGAGGCTGGGTCTGACTCTGACTTTGAGTAACGTGTTATTCCTATTAACTATTTTCACTTTTCAGGTAATATTATCCATAGTGTTATGCATATTTGCATATATAATTTATTTAGATTATCTTAACACAATCATTTATACTAATTATTTTATATTTTAATATTTTTAGGAACATGTTTTGGAAAATCGCTGCATTGGAGTTGGAGGTCCGAGCCTCCGAGGTCCATCAAATCTGTATTTTGAGTATTAGTAATTTATGTTGTCTCACTTTTGGTTGTGTAACTTTAACTTTTATAAATTTGCAGTATGTACAATTTATTAATTTATGTTATATTTCTCATATTTATATTAATTGCATTGCATATTATGTACAATTTATGAAAATCTTTTTTCCTTATCTTTTTCATTTTATTTAATATTCTCGTTAGCCAATTTAATATACGGTATTTATTGCTTCTTTTAAAAAAATTAGTTATTGATTTGGCATTCTTATAAATAAATAATATGGTGTTTATTGATTTTTACTAAAAAAAATTATATAGTGTTTAATTATATTATTAAAAATAAATCATATAGGTTGGATTACTTATTTAAATAATATGGGCTTGATTTCAATTATCAAAATGGACTTGACATAAATTTAAGCCCAAACCCAATATAAATTTTGTCATGATTTTAACATTTTTAGGCCATTTAAGCCCAAACTCAAGTCAAGCCCAATCCACACTTCAGCTAATCAAAACCGATCGAAATCGCCCGAAATCGAGGTCGGTTTCAGTTGATCGGGTTTTCCTCATGACCTATCGATCTCGGTCTATCATAAGGAAAATCGATTTTGATTTGTTTTGGTTTCTCCTGAAATCGAAACCGACCGATGATCACCCCTAGCTCTAAGCATATGGGCTTGAGGTCTCCCACACCTATGTTTTTCGTTTTTAAATTCTTCTATTTCTTAATATGACCTATGTTTTTCGTTTTTAAATTCTTCTATTTCTTAATATGATCTTTATTATCATCTCCATTCCCTTAATCAATTCTTCTATCTCATTCAGATTTTTAAATTTCTCTATCAATTTTGTTACTTTATCCTCAACATGAGGTTTCAAACAATAGATTTGATCTTTGCCTTTTGCCTCAGTCAAACTTTTCCTAACTTGTAAAACTATATTTGTTGGGTTATAGGCTTTGAGGTATGAGCTACACATTGTTGTTAACCCATAAAATTGAAATAGTGGAAGCTGGAAAGATGCATGGCTTGTCAACTTGGTAGTCAATCCTATTAATTGCCTTATACCTCTTTTGCATCCATATGGGCATGGATTATATTTGCTCCCCTATTGCTAATAGTACTTTCATCATTTGCTCTGTGTAGAACCCAGTGCTTTCCTTAGGTAAATTATCTTCATTTGGATGAAATATAGTTTATAGCAATTAAGTTGTTTGGATTTGGTTAATGGTGTTTATAGATACCCATTAAACATGCTCATTCTGAATATTTTATTCAATGATTAGTGCAATACAATCATTCATACGACTAGTTTATAATTAAAGTAAGCTGTAATTTAAAAAAAAAAAAATCTATCTCATCACTTGTTTACCATAACAACATAAAAATATCAATATTTATTAATTGTGTAAAACATCCAAAACTTATACTTATATGTATTCATCAAATGACAATCATTGAAATATTTTTTATTATAATTATTAGTTAGATTAATTCAAGTTATAAATAAAAAATTTAATTGCATTGAATGATTTCATTAAAAAATATTTTTTTAATTTTAATAAAAAAATTAAAGTTATTTAAGTNAAATATTAATATATTTTTAATTTGTTTAATATTTAAAGTTAAATATTAATATTCATCAAATCTATATTCCTAGATTTTTTTTTTGTTCTCTGAAAAATATCTTACACCACCAGAGGTGTAAAACATTTTTTGTGGTTAATGGCTATTTTTCCTATTGATTCGTAGATTGTTTTACATTTGAAATAAATTTTCTATCTTCCAAACAAGCACAAGTCTTGAAAACATTTTTTAAAAAATATTTTATGTGAAAACAAATGAATCCTGAATAAATATTTTGTCTAGTGTCGTAAAGGCAAATTTTTTATTTAAATAATTTTATTTTAAAAAAATTTTATTCTTTTTCATTGTACCTTCATATATATACTTATACCAATATAATTATAATGAAATAAAATTAAACTTATAGAAATGTCATATATTAAAGTATTATTCATAAATTACATGGAAAAATTCTGTCATTAGTTGAATTTTTACTTACTTGCACAATTAATATTTAAATTTTATCATACAAACAACTATAAAATTATCTATAAGGAAGGCAATATAAAGAAGTGAAACTGAAAAATCAAAATATATGGATGCAAATCAACATATATGTACAGTGAAAATTTAAAACCTTTCCCACAAGTAAGATCAATAATGACTAGTTAATATAGATAAATCCTATATGTTTAGATCAAAATGCCTGATCAGCAAGGATGTCAATATCTTCTCCACACAGAACTTAAATTGTCACAATCCTCAAACTGTCCCAATGTTTAACTTCTAATAGTGATCCACACAAACTTCAAGTCACCAATGATAAGTTGGGGTTCACTTTTGTTGCTAGGAATAGGCGCTCAAGGTTTCTTACTTGTCAATTAAAACCAAAAACCAAAAGAGGAGAAAGAACAAGAGAAGTTGTCAATTCACAAGAATAGAATTTTTAAAATCGATGGGTTAAGACGGATTTATGGTTGCAAAAATCTCTCCTCACAATTCTTAATTGCCTTTTAGGGTTTTAGTGCTCAATTGTGTACTTTAAAGTGCAGTTTAAGCATCTCTTTTATAGGCAAATATGCAAATCTTAATCCTAGTAAGATTTGCCTGGACAAAATTGAAACTTATTTTAGTTAAATCCTTAAAGTGTATTTACAATTAAGTCCAACTTAATCCCAAATTTTAACGAATAATTTTCATCATGGAAAATTATTTTTCATCATGACCTATTTTCAATAATTTCTTACCATAACATCATAAAAATATTAATGTTCATCAATTATACGATACATCCAAAACATAAATTAGAAATTATTTATCATCTTCTCATCATATTGTTAAATTGGTTAGTTTGTTAAGTCAATATATGATAAATTAGAAATTAAAAGAAAAGAAAGATTTTAATGGGTGAAAAACTTATTTTCTATTTTTATATAAATTTTTTTCTTTAATTGACCTCAATTATTTTGTATTATATTAAAGATTGTAGTATCTTAATAAAAAATAATTATAGTGATATGATCCCTATGAAATAATTGAATAAAAATAATTGATGATATTTTTTGGAAAAAAAGAATAATAAATGAATAAATGAAAAAAATAATGATACTTTATTATTTTATTAGTTTGTGAGATCGATACCATAAGAAAGGAAAGGCAATATTTTTCGAGTGAGATCAATTCTAGAGAAAGAAGAAGGTAGATGAATATATTTTGATCAAATTATGCAATTAGTCCCTGTACTCTATCAAAATGGTTGATTTAGTCTCTATACAATAATTTGTAAAAATTGAGTCCCTATACTTTCCAAAAGTGACAATATTAACCCAATGTGCTAAAAATTTTTTATAATCTTTATTGAAATGACGTTTAATTGTAGTGATGTGATATTTTCTTGTTAATATGACATTGAATATGATAACATAGCAATGATGATGTGACATTTCAAGAATGATGTAATAGTAATGTCGATATGATGTGACCAAGTATTAACATAGATTTTACAAGTGTGGACATAAAATTATCCAATATGAGTTAATGGTTTTAAATATGATTGAAAAAGAACAAAATCAAAGTATGAATAGGTTCTTAGGATGTTGTTGGAATGAGCCTTGTAACCAATCAAATTGGTCAAGGCTTAAATCCAATCGTGCAATACATCATTCATGTCGAATGATTAGAGATTTTTCTTCATCAATAAGACTATACTTATAAGTTTATTGGATGAAGTCCATGAGATTAACATGCTTTGTAAGGGAATTGTAAAGTGTTACAATTATGATATTCCTAAGCATCAAAACATAATTTCTAAATTGTTCTTTATTGATGTATCATTGAGACTGGACATCAATGATGCTTAAAGACTAGTACATTCTATGTTTCTTACTTCAAGAATAAGCAATCGATCTCATAAGTTGAAGTATAAAGATACTTGGAACTAGAATGTAAGAGCTTGTTTTAGGAACAAATTCACTGAACATGACCCAACATGAGAATTTTGTTTGGTATTTCACTCTAGTGCCAATGAAGTATATTTTTATGTAACATTTGTGCAAGTGATCTTCAAACTTGAAACACCAAGTTGTCTTGTACGAGAAATATTATACTTTGATTTTATCCCTATGAATCATATTAAAGATGCCTAAACAGGATACTTTTGGATATAACATGAGTCGTATGAAGGCAAATGAATGGTGAAGATAAGATTCATCAATTTGAGTGATTAAGGAGATGTATCTTGATTGTTCATGCCCTAAGTTAGCCTATGTGAAGACTCTAGCCAAAGCATAATTGATTTTAGCAAATGAGTTTCCTATAATCCATGATAGCTAATTAGTGCCATGACTAACATTAAACGTGATAACTCTATAGTATAGAGTTATTTGGGCTTAATTTTGATAATAATTTAGTTTAGTTCTTGTAACAATGCATAAAAATTAGTAAGTTTTATTTAAATTATTTTATGTTAGTTAATTTAGGTGAGTCAATTTAATCTTAGTTAATTTTATGCTTAATTTGGTGTTAATGTGATTAAGATATGTTGTTATTAATTTATTTGTGCTTTTGTAGGTGTTTAATGAAGGAAAAATTTTAATGAAAGAAGGAGAGCAATTTCAAGGTGCAAACTTTTACTATATATGTTTTGGTATTTTGACTATAACTCTCTCTACATAGGTCTAAATGAGATTATTCTTAAACCCATGGAAAAATGAGAGAAAAATCTACAACTTCCATCTTTACCACTTTGCCTAGTTCGGCTTGAAAGGTGGTCAAAAGTCTTGTCGAGCTTGAAGCATTGCAATAGTCCTAGAACAATTACGATTTTTACTATTTAAATGGTCAAGGCCGCGGCTTTGGAGAAAGTAGGCCGCAGCTCACGTAGTTTGATGAGGAAATCTTGATTGGAATTGACTTCTTTGTTCATCCAACTTGGCTTAACTTTAAAGCCCTATAAAAATAAATTTTCAAAGGACTTTTAGGAGAATAACGAAAAACCAGATTGAAAGCTAAGATTCAAGCCGCAAAGTCATTGAAGCTGAGAAGAATTCGAAAGATTCAAGGAGATTTGGAGATCAAGATCACAATTCTTGGTTTTTTCTATCTTTTTGTTATTCTCTTATTTTCTTGGTTTTGTTTTTAATGATTAACTTTAATTTGATGATGATGTGTGATTTAATGGGGAACTAAATTATTTATCTAAGTTTATAATTGAACTCAATATGTAGTCTGATTTATTTATCTCTCTTTTACTTATATTTGATAGATTTAAGTTATCTATTTTATTATATTCTTAATGCTTTTAATTGTCTAATCACTAATTAGATTGAATTGGAGACCTAGGTTGAACCTTGACGAAGGAGATTTAGGTAAACCTCGAATAAAATAACGTATGATCAAATGTACTTAGTTGATTAGGTGATTTGATTTGTATATAGGGTAGACATACATCTATAAATCATACATAGCCTAAATTAGAACACGAACTTAATGAATTTTTTTTCAATTTAATTGGCATAAATATATAGTAAATTAATTAAGAGATATATTTTTATAAGAAACTTGACAGAGACTTGTAAATAATTTAGGATTCTAAGTTAACACTTTAATCCATTAAACTGAGTTAAGAAAGAAAGATAATATTCAGATGAAGTATTGAGGGATATCATAATCTTAAGTCTGGTAATCACTAGAAGTAAATAAAATAATTTTACTGATATATTTTAGATTGGTTTTAGTTATTAGTTTATTAGTTTTAGTTTTAATTTTAATTGTTTAGATAAAATTAGATGTGTTAATTTTAGTAGTTAACAGTAAGAATTAATTCAATTCTCTTTGAGATCGACACTCTACTCATCACTGTATTATCTTTATGATATGTATACTTGTGTGGGTAAAAAATTAAACAACAGAATAATAGTTTATATTAAGCAATAGAAGAAGGATAAAATGATGAAGCTTGAATGTTTCAGAGCTTCTGATATAAAGGAAAGTTAAGGTTGAATGTATATAAATAATAGTAAGGGTAGTACACGTGTTTTATTTATATCAGTTTTAAATCTCTTACTTTTACTATTAGCTAGTTACCTCAGTTACTGTAATTACTCTTTTACTTTTACTAGAAATAGTTAGTATTCGGTTAATTGGTAAAGCTACATTTTTATTGGTTGACAACTTGTATATAAATACTGATGTAATAATTCCTTTGTTTATGTGAATACAAACATTCTTTCATTTTTGGTTTGCCTTTCCCTCAGTTCTTCATGGGTTTTGAACATGGTATTAGAGTACCTAGGTTAAGGTTCTTGGATTTTATCATCTGTTCTTGATTTATTTGACTGAATGAAGTTTCTTGGTTGTTTTTGCTTTTCTTATTGTTGATATTAGCACTTTTACTTGAGATTCTTGTTGAATGTGTTGATTTAATGGCAAAATCAACTATTGCCAAATCAACCATATCACCAGTAGAAGATCCTCAATCTCTCTATTATTGCATCACTTTGAACACCCTAGATCAATTGTGATCAGTCCTAAGCTTAATACAACCAAGTATGTACCTTGGAGCAGGTTCTTCCTCTTAGCTATCTTGATTAGGAACAAGCTAGGGTTTCTCAATGGAATTATTAGCAAGCCAGTAGCTACAAATCCTATATTTGCACCGTGGACTAGGTGTAATAACGCGATCGTAGCATAGTTGTTAGAATCAATTACTGCTCCAATTGCTTCAACAGTGTTTTACACAAAATCCACAATTAAAATATGGAGTACTTTAAGGCAAAATTTTTCATAGCCTGATGACACTAGGGTTTGTAAGTTATAGTACTCACTTGAAAATGTCACTCAGGGTATTAAATTAGTGGACACATATTTCATTGAGCTAAAGGCTATATTGAAGGGAAGGAGGAACTATCGAATGCAAGTATGGGAAGTGTAATCTTGAGTGTTTTAAGAAATACAATAGTCAACATCAAAAAGATATGATATTTTGATTCTTGAATGGGTTGAATGACTCCTTTTCTAGTATAAGATCACAAATTATATTGATGGATCATATTCCACCTTTTGATAAAGTCTACAATTTGGTCTTAAAAGAAAAAACTCAAAGGAACCTGTGGATTCAATCTCAAACAATGTTAGATTCATCTACAATGACAACTGTGAAAGAGGAAAAAAAGAGTTTCGAGAAGGATATTGTTTGTTCACGCTATAATAAGAAAGGATATATTAAGAAGAACTATAAGCATATAGGATTCCCTGAAGATCTTAAATTCAACAAAAGGAAAAATGCTTTTAAGAAAGGCAAATCAGTGAATAGTGTTTCTATTGTGGAAGATATATAGCCTACACAAGAAAAAAAAAGGATTGTGGCTAACTTTATGTCTCACATTTCACTCATCAAGCAGCAAATCAGAAAACTTATAACTCTTTTGAATGAAAATGGTATCAACACTACTGATGGTAAGGATACTTTTGTTAACACTCAACAAAGCAAGCATTCTTTGGTGAATTCTGCTTTTGCAGGTATGATTTTTAGACATATTTACTTCAATACCACTAGTCTTTCGTTTAAATACAAAAATTTCATCAAAATTTGTGATTAAACACAACTCTTGGATTGTGGATACAAGGACAACAGATCATATTTCTCATTCCCTAGATAAATTTTGTTAGAACTAAACTTGTTTCAAATTGTTTTATCCAATTACCTAATAAAGTTAGAGCTTTAGTTACTTATATAGGGACTGTAAAGCTTACTCCTTTGCTTACTTTGAAAGATGTTTTATGTGTTCCCAACTTCAAATTTAATCTCATCTTAGTGAGTCAGCTTACTAAGTCCAAAGCAAACTTTGTTTGGTTTTACTGATACATTTTGTTTCATACAGGACCTTCCTTCATGAAAAGTGATTAAGGTAGCTAAAGGCTTTTCAAGCTTGTATTTCATGTAAGCTTATCAAAAGGAACAAAATTTGTCTATTTACAGTTTTCATAAGTTTGTCAAGTCTGTCAATTTGTGTTCTACTTTTAATTGTGTTTATGAATCTTTTAGCTTTGATGTTTGGCATTATAGGCTAGGACATGCCCCCTTAGAAGGAGTTAATGTGATACATAAGAAGTGTTCATATGTTCAATCTTCAAATAATTTGATTTGTGATGTATGTCCCATGGCAAAGCAGAGAAAAATACATTTTCCTGTTCATGTGCAATCTACTATTTGTCTTTTTGAACTTGTACATGTGGATATATGAGATCCCTAAAGGTACCAACCATTTCTAATCAGATGTATTTTTTAACAATCACAGATGACTTTACCCATTTCATATGCATTTTTTTAATGAAATGCAAATTTGATATGTTTACAACAATTTCAAGTTTTCATTACTATGTAAAGACTTAATTTAATACATCTATTAAAATTTTGAGATCTGGTAATGGAAAAGAGTTACAACTAGATGATTTTTATGCTAAAACAAGGATTATACATCACCTATCTTGTGCAGAAACACCACAACAGAATGGTGTTGTGAAGAGAAAACATCAACACATTCTTGTTATGGCTAGAGCTTTGCTACTTCAATCTAAGGTTTCTAGCAAATTTGGGGTTATGTAGTATTTACTACAGTTCATATAATTAACAAAATGCCAAGTAAGGTCCTACATAATCAAACTCCTTTTGAACTTCTATATAATAAAACCCCTACTTATGATCATTTTCGAGTCTTTAGTAGTTTATGTTTTGTCTCTACATTATAAAGGAATAGGAAGAACCATGATCTTAAGGCTAGTAAGTGTATATTTCTTGGTTATCCGAATGGAATTAAGGGTTATAGAGTATATGATCTTGTTGCTGATAAAATCCTTACATCCAAAAAATGTGATCTTTCATGAAAATGTCTTTCCCTTTCATTCATTGCAGTAGAATTCACAATTGCCTAACTTTTCTTCAACACCTTATGTGCCTGATTCTAATTTTGATTTATTGTATCATGTTCGTATTCATAATCACCATGATGAGTCAATTTGATCTTCTACAACTTCACAGCAACCTTCTACATCTTCTACTGATGTCATAACTCAAAATTTACTTTTTTCATCATCACATTCAGCTTCTGATTCAGCTAAAAATTTTACAAAACCTAATATTGCCTCTTTTGTTCCACTTGTTACTACTTCTATTCCTACTAAAAAAAGTGACAGAAACAGGCAATTGCTTAAATATTTGGAAGCCTATCAACTTGATTTACCATCACATTCTAACTATGTCACATCTCATCCAATTACATAAAACTTGTCTTCCCATCAGTTGTCCACTGCACATAAGGCTTTTATTGCTTCTTTATCTCATATTTGTGAACCCAGTTCTTATAATCAGCCAATGCAACATGCTCATTGGAGAGAGGTTATGATAGCTAAATTAAAAGCTTTAGAGGATATTGGAACATGGAGGATAGTCCCTTTACATTCCAATTCTCATGCAATTTGATGTAAGTGGGTGCATAAGGTCAAAATGAAGGCAAATGGTAGTGTTAAGAGGTTCAAAGCTCGTTTGGTTACCAAGGGATATAATCAAGTGAGGGCTTTGATTATCAAGAAACGTTTAGCCTTATTGCTAAACAAACCACAATCAGAGTATTGTTGGCTTCAGCAACTAAAGGTTGGTCTTTATCTAAGTTAGATATTAACAATGCATTTTAGCATGGGGATTTGGATGAAAAGTTTACATGGCATTACCACCTGGTTATATAGTTAAGGGGAAGCATACATCTTCTACTATAATTGTTTGTAAGTTGCACAAATCTCTATATGGTCTTAAACAAGCATCCAAACAATGGAATGCCAAGTTTATTGTTGTTTTGTTTGATTATTTTTTGTTTACAATGAGCAAAGAAAATGGTGGTTCATAGCTTTACTTGCGTACATGCTACCAGTTCAGATTAGTTGGCCACTAATGTGAAGGAATATTTGAGTTCACATTTTAAATTGAAAGATCTTGGTGTTGTTACGTATTTTTTAGGCCTTAAAGTAACAAGATCTCCTACAAGAATATCCATTTGCCAAAGAAAGTATACTCTAGATCTTTTTCAAGAACGTGGTTTATTTGGTTTCAAACCAGTGTCTACCCCCACTGATTATAATCATAAGATGAGCAAAGCTTCTGATGATGAAACACTTTTTGATTAGGGATGTCAACGGGTAGGGTACCCGTTAATTTCGAGGCACTCGAACTCTAACCCTATTAAAAATCAAATACCCTAACCCTATTAACTACTCGAATAATTTTAAAAATTACTACCCTAACCCTAATCCTAATACATTCGCACTATCCTATAATTATTTTAACTCGTTTAAATACCCGATTAGATAAAAAAAAACTATTAAAATCTTCTTCATGGGTACCCAATTACCCAATTAACTATTCTAATCTCATAACTTCCCTTTAGATTTATATGTTATAAGTTTATATAAACAAAAGTATATATATTGTAATTAATAATTTTATAAGATATAATTTTTGTAATGTTAATACAAATAGAAAGTAAATATGTTTATATTTAAAGTACATATATACACACACACGCATACATAAAAAATACTTGAATATATATAAAGTAGTAATTATATTCCTTATACATGAATTTAATATATATAAAGTATATATATTAAAAGACATTACAAGTTAATTAATAATTATAGTTTCATGAATTAATTTAATTAACTATACGAGTTTGTCCTTAATTACATAAAATTAAAAAAAATAACTAGGTTTTAGAACTATTCTAATCTCACAACTTCTCTTTAGGTTTATATAAGTTTATATAAATAAAGTTATATATATTATAATTAATAATTTTATAAGTTATAATTTTGTAATGTTAATACAAAATAGAAAGTAAATATGTTTATATTTAAAGTATATATATACCAAAAATATTTTAGTATATATATAATAGTAATTATATTTCTTATAAATTAACACAATATATAAACGATATATATTAAAAGACATTACAAGTTAATTAATAATAATAGTTTCATGAATTAATTTAATTAATTATAAGGATTTGTTCTTAATTTCATGAAATTAAAAAAAATATTTAGGTTCAAAAACTATTCTAATTTTAAAAACTTTCTTTAAGTATATATATTATAAGATTATATAAACAATGGTATATATATTATAATTAATAATTTTATAACTCATAATTTTTGTAATGTTAAAACAAAATAGAAAGCAAATATATTTATATTAAATATATATATATATAGTGGTAATTATATTCATTTATAATATGATATAATATTCAAATAATTTAAACATAATTAACAATTTAATAATTTTTTAATTTAAATATATTAGTGTCATCATATTAATAATTAAAGTAATTATACTTTTCATATATATGTTAGTTTTTAACAAAAAAAATTGCTTGTAAAGTTGGTAAAAATTGTAAATTTTTAATTTAATTATTAAAATAATAATAAAATATTTATAAATAGTAATCAAGTTCAAGTAGCAAGTACCCAAGGGTGATACTTGAACCCCACTCGAATCCGATACGAGTAGTGAAATCACTATCTGAACTCGTTTCAAACTCGATTATAGGGTACCCTAACTCTATATAATCGGGTCGAATATTCACGAGTACCCTATAATCGGGTAACCGGGTGAGATTCTATTTGGATGTTGATAAAATAGAGTGATTAAGAGAGAGAAATAGATGAATTTTGAGGTTTTATATATTAATCTCTTTATTATTTTTTTAATAGGAATTGGATTTTGGCTTGTAGATGCAGGAGTTGGTAGCCAAGTTCATGGAAAATGTAGTCCGTTTCGAGCAGGGGTGGGGAGGAAAATGTAGTGTTGTTGCCTCACCTCACGCCATGTGGCATGCATCCGGTGGGTCAAAACTCATACGATGCCATACATTCTTGTGTTTTTTATTTGACGGGTATTTCGATTAATTTTTAAATTCTATTAATTGTGTTTAAAGTTTGGGGACAGAGTGTTTATTTCAATTTTAATGGATTAAAGCTGAATTATAAACAAATTTTAAGAAAATAGGGGTATTCTAATTTTTTTTATTATGTCCACAATTTTATTTTTTTCTCCTTATATATTATTTAAATTATGCAATGTAATCTCTCTTAATTTTTCATGTCAATCAATGTAGGTGTCCACTTGGCTTTTGCAAGGAAAGAGCTTTTGATTTAGTGATGAGAGAGAATGTTAGTGTGGCAATCATGTTGTTCTAACTTGGCTTCATTGTTATTAGTGTAGGTCCATATGTGACATGTATTATACAATACGATAAGATACCAATAAAAAATTATATGAATTAATATGTTATTTGTATTTGATCAAGTATTCAAAATATATCATTCGGCACAATACATAGGTATCATATGATATGGTGCAATACATGTTGACCAAGTTTATGTTAGTTTTATCTTATGAAATTATTAAAATTTATTTTATTTTAAGTTGAAACACGAAAAACTAGATTCAATTTTCAAGGTTTAGACTTCAAACAAAAAAAAATTATAAAAGAAAAGAATCAAATTCACCTTTATATCTTTAACATGTTAAATGTTTTTTGTTTTTAATTAATAAATTAACATGAAAAATATTTGTCTTATTAAAACATATATACTATGTCAGACAGTCTAAATTAAAAGTTTCAATTTATACCACATAATCCTCAATCTTATTAATAAATATAATATTTTATTTTTTTCTTTATTTTACATATACACAATTAATTTTAAAATTTTTTATCATATAATATGAAACTCAATACTCAAAAATAAAATTTTGATACACAAAACTTATCTTGATTTAATAATTATAAGCGTTTTAAAATTCATTAATTGAATTTTTTTTCGATATTCTATTTCTCCCCAATTTTTTTGGTTACTACAATAAATAAGACTTCAACTCCCTCAAGTGCCCTCTTCAAATTACGATTTCATTACACTTTTACAAATAAATCAGTTGTTTCAACGGCAGGCCGTAGATGCATATCTCTTTTACTCAAATATTGAATTCAAAGTTCTGCATCCCCAAATAAAACAAAAAAATCAAAGGTGAGATTATCTGACACGTGGAGACAAAGGAGGACCTCCGGTCAGATGAAAGCTCTCAAGGGCCTGGTTAAAGATGCTGACGAACAGCCAGCAGATTACTCTATTGGACCCTAACACATGATTGACCCAAAGGCCCAACACTCTACTCGATTGGACTGGACTCAAATCATCGAGCGGGAAATAAGCGGTTTGGGTCCGTTTGTTCCGATTATCCATTTTTTAATCTTTAATTAATTTCTTAAATTAGAAAATAGGATCCATTAACAATTTTCTTTTGATGGAAAACCGACATTAATAATAGGGCCCACATTTTAATGAAAGGAGTAAATAAGTGACAATGAAAAACATTAGGCTTCTTTATCCGAAGTTAACATTTCTCGTTTTGACATAAACACGTTTATGGAAAGCGAACCAAACACGCCTTTATATTTTACCTTAAATCCGAAATCAAACCCCCAAATAGATTTTACATTTGCAATCAGGTCCTGAAAAAGCAAAGCAGCAACAATTTCCACTTTGCGTCATTTCCTTGTACTTCACTCAAACAAACAGCCCTCCAGTTCGGGGTTTTTGAGATCCCAAAAGGAAGAAAGTCAGAATTTCAATCTGGCGCAGTATTCAAAGTCATTATTATTTGTTAATACTTTTTCTTTGTAAGAATATTCTGATCTGATCAGGGTCCTATAGACTCATTCTAGTCAATGAAAACTTTCCCAGAAAATTGTGCCAGTTGATATCTTACCAGAAGCAAACAGCGTATCTCTCGGTTTTTCCGTTTGTTTCCTTTTCTTTCGACAGTGGGCAGTGTCAAGCTCTCTTACCCAGGACATCATTGCGGGGAAATTTGATAGGTAAAACTTTTATATATGGATTTCATTTTTCTTTTCTTCTTCTTGAATCTTTTTGGACTCTATGCATGTAAGCATGTAAGCGTCAAGTGTGAATTATATACTTTGATGTTCGTTGTGTAGCTGGATAACTGTGTTGGGTGATCTACAGTAGGAATCGGTGTTTACTAAATTAATGTTTGTCTGTTTTTACCTTAAGGTTTTCTGAATTTGCTATGCTGTTGCATTCAAATATCCCAGTTGCACTAACTAGACATCTTATTGTAAGAATGTCTGGTTAATTCATTTTTGGAAGAAATGTTGAAGTTGAACTTAGATTTAAGCTCCTTAAATGACATGCTCAAGCTTATTGATTATTTAAGAAACGCTTGTTTATATGCTGTTTTTTCATTCCTATAGTGATATGCAGTATTATGTATTGCAGATTACTGGTGTAGCCGGAGTGGCGCTAAGAGCTTGACCATCAACTACATACATCTATGTTTGGAGGTCCGGTGGCAGCTCCTATCAATAGCCCGCATTTAAGGAAGTCTGGTGGCAGAGCTGTTGTCTCTGATCTTGGTACAAGAATTTTATAAGCTTTCATGACTCTTGGAGTTAAAGGCTATTATTTATTTTATTCTGCTGCCTAGACCTAATATTGTATAGAATATTTGTTAGCTGATGAACTGGGAAATGGTGTTGAGGATGGTCACTTGCATCCCATAGAGGTAAATGGTCTGAAGAGTGCAAGTACACCGATGGTTACTGTTGCAATAGCTCCATCGCCTATGTTGTTATGGAGATTCAAGGTTAGTTTCAATGATATTCTTGATTCTTTTCTTTTATTTATCCATCTAGTTTCCATCTTTTTGGTCATTTCATTTGTTTAATAAATTTGAAGTGGTTAATTCAAAGCAAAATGCATTCCAGAGTTGAAATTCACATTTTTATTATTATTTTGGTTACAAAAGGAGGAATCTCGCATCTCCATGATATGTGTCAAAAAGTTTGTAAATTATTTAGGATTATATGCCACAATTGTAGTTATTCCCGTAGATCTTTGTCTTTCCGCGCCCCCCCCCCCCCTTCTTCTTCTATAATTTCTCAAGTTTCTGGAATCCTAAATCTGTTTAGATATCCAGGTACTATTGTTCCTACTCTGGGGTTTCATCTGCAGTAAGGTTAGTCTTATTTTATATACTACTCATTTCAAGCTATAAGTTTCAGCTTTGTGGTAATAGTGGTGATATCAAACGACTACAAGATTTGATCATGTTGCTTGCAAGTTCTCATTGTGTATGTCAAAATATTGCAGATTGGTTGGCATTCTGTGATGCGAATGAGTGTAGACTTACGGGACCTATTTCTATATGAGGCATTTTTGTATTATAATCCTCTTCTTCTTGTGGTTAGTGGACTTTCTAAAAGAGAATATATTATGCTAAAGAATCCTGCACACCTTACATTTTGATAAGAAAATTTTCTTCTGGTTTGATATTACAGACTACAATGGTATGGCTTTGGGGAATCAATTTATGGGTGTTTTCTCAGTCTAATGTCAATTATGCCAAAATTTTTTATCTCGATCAGAATCATCTTACTCATAGAGAAATATGGAAGGTAATTGAATTTGCCAACTAAATATTTGGCTGTTAGAAGTAGACTACTTTGTGCTGATGACACTCTTGTATGCTGGTACCATCTTAGGAATAAACTATACTTGCATGCCTTGTGTTTTATGTCTTGTTTTTCAGTAAGCAATATACAATGTGGCTGGCAACTAATGCAGTCTATTTCTGATATACTGAACTCATCTTGGTCCCAAATCTCTGCTTCTTGAATAGGATTTCAATATGTTTGACATTCATGTAGCAAATGTATTATTTTGAGGGAGCCATTTAATTGTCATTGTACTTTTGAAGGAATATTTTTTTTATTTAGATTTATCTTTAGCTTGAAATTTCTTCATAAAGTTTGATTTGCTACTGCTACTATCGTTACTAATAGTACTTAGTAATTTTCCTCAAATAACTCTCTCTACAATTGTTGTCTCTGCAGTGTGCTACATGGATGACTATCATTGTTCCGACTAGTATGACAGCATATCTTTATCTTTATTCTCATGGAGAAGTGTCGTTGGCTGCCTCACAACCAGTGTAATAGATGCATCCTTTCTTATTTGTATTGTTTTGTGCTCGTGCTTCCTGCATGACTAGGGAGTTGTTTATAGTTTCAACATCTTCAATATGAAAAATGAACTGCAATGCTTTCTTCAAGCTTTAATTACTGATCAATGTAGCCTACAAATAAAATTGATCTACATTCTGAACGTCATTCTCCAGTTATGGTTCCAATAAAGCATGTTCTTGAGAGATGTTCTGCACACAGTCATTCCCTTTGCATGTCACTTTCAATAAAATTATCCAAGCTCCTTTTTTTTCTTTTTTTTTTTTGGGGGGGGGGGCGGCTAAGTGTTGGGAGGGGGAGTTGAGAGAAACACAAACATGACTAATCTGTTGGAACAGCACTAAATTTTACATGTTTTCTGTTGCAGGTGCTTTTATATTTTGCTGTTGTGATGATTTTGATATTCCCTTTTGACATTTTTTATTTTCAATCCCGTTACTACTTGCTAAGGACTCTTTGGCGGATAGTCCTTCCATTACAGGTATGCTCTCTTGACATGTTTGATCATTTTGGTATCATCAATAACTTATCAATCTGTTGTATTCTTATGACATTTGAAACTTTAGGCTTAATAAATAGCTTTCATATCTGTTAAGTTTGTCCTTTAGATTTACTTGTCAAGATATGAAAAACCTAACAAGTAAGAATATGATGGAGTTTACGTCATATCTCTTTCCCAGAGGAAGTGATTAGTCATTTCATGTCAAGTTTTCTAAACAATAAATTACAACGTATCTAACTTTTATGGAGGCTGTTAAAGCTGATAAGCAAGTTAGAATTTATCTATCTTGAAGTTTAATTGTTCGTTATATCATGTTCTTCTCTTGATCAGAGAAAAGTTGCATGACATATTTGAGTGTAAATCTACATGTCTGCAACTTAAACTCTTCCAAGAACTTTGCAAACGTCATGTACTTCCTTGGGTGACGATCTTTCACTGGACCTAATTTTGCAGGTCCTTATAAGGTTTAACCTATTAGTACATGATACAGCTAGAATTTTATATGTGAACTATGCTAATCTTTGTTCAGTATGTGTATGCACACCATGAAGTAACAGTGTTATATGTTTGGCCTTAACATTGGGCCATGCAGATCCAAACCACCATGGAAAAGAGGGTCATATTCTTCCTTCTTTTGTTTATTTCTTGCTTCGACATCATGTGGATGTGTGCATTTAGTCTTATGTTGATACCATGAACGCAGGCAATATCTTTTTCCGACTTCTTCCTGGCTGATATTTTGACTTCAATGGCAAAGGTATGTGTTATGTTCTCCGACTTTTCTATCACATAGACCTAGACCTAGAGATGCTCTAACAGAGAGGAGATCAACATATTGAAAGTTTGGTGAAATGGCACCTAATTGAGGCGTGTTATGAATTAGGCTGTTTTCACTGATAATACTTATTCAGTGTCATTTTATCAATTTTTGTTGAGCAATCTGTTGAAATAGATAATTTTATTGTCTTTTCTGATAATTTTACTTAGCTTACTGAAGATATAATCGTAAAGGTTGAGGACAATGGTGCAAAACGATCCATTTAGCTACCTGCTTATAGTGAGAAAATACTTGATCTGTTTGTTATTGTTGTTGTAGTAGTTATCTTTTTATGATGGCTGCACCATTGAAATTGTTTTCATGCCATATAATTTTTGTGCCACTATAATTAGTTCTTCAACTATAAATGTATGCATGTATGGATTAATGAATTTATAATGAGAAAATTACTTGATTACTGGTGTTTAGACCTGGCCATTTGTGTTCATGTGTCTTAACCGTGTCATATAAAATAGGGTGTTAACAGTTATATGGGCAAATGCAAACACGACACATTTAATTAAATGTGCCAAGATGCTAAAAACATACATAGATACATTTATTAATTGTATAATAGTACATGACATGCTTAACATGTTTATTACATGGGTCGGAATAAAATTTATACTGCATGAAATGATTTATACCTGTTTAAATGATTAACACGTTAACACAATTATATTAAAAAAGATGCAAATAAAATATGACTCCATTGTTCAAATTTAATACTAATAATTATAAAAACACATATAACAGAACAATCATATCCATCAAGCATGTGAAAAATCTCCAAATAAATCCATCAATATCAACATAAGCATAATAAAATTAGGGCTTTTTTGGGTTTTTGTAGAAGGGAAGCCTTTTTTAGGGAAATAATCGGTGAAATGAGGCTGAAAAAGAGAAAGGAAGAGAGAAATGGTCATTTCTTAGATGATTTGAGGAACATAAATGGTGAAAATGTGAGCAGAAATGAAGGAAAATAAATGGTGAAAAATGTTGGGGGTGGGAGGGTGTGGAGCTGCTGGCTAGGGCTGTGGCTGAACCGTTTGGTGGGGCTGCTGGCTAAGGCTGGGTGGTTGGGTGTGTGAGCTGCAGTGTGCCATTGCAGGGCGGGGGCGCTTCCTACTAGTTTGGGCTGGGAAGTGGGAAGTAGGAAATGGGATCTAGGAAGAAGAAAGGAAAAAGTGATTTATTTTGTTTGGAATAGATTTCAAAAATGAAAGGAAAGAAAGATTAAAATTAGTTACCTTATTACCCTCATAAACTTAAAAGATACCTCTAAAATAATTGTTTAAAATTATTTTAATAAGGTGAAAATAGTCTTTTAAATACTTATATTAAACAGGTTCATAAACGGATTATACAAGTCAAATTTATACGGGTCAACACCATAACACGATTAACTAAATGGGTTTAAACAGGTCTTAAATAGTTTAAGCGGATTTGACATATTTAAGATATGAAATTATTAAGTCTTGAACATGTCGACATGATTAATACACGAATTATGATAAGCCTAAATCCAAACCCGTTTAACTCCGTATCTTCTCGTGTTATGTCCAAAATTGCCAGATCTACTGGTGTGTGGCAAGGATGGTTAGCTAAAATATTTTTATCCTGCTTCTAGATATTTGATGCTTTTGAATGTTGTGCAGGTTTTTTCTGATTTGGAGCGCTCAGTTTGTAGAATGGTCCATCGACAGGTTTGTATATAGTTTTGAACTTTGACTGATGCTTCATTCATATGAGTAGAGAATGCAGATAGGGGAGCCTTTAAAATCATGGTTATTTCTTAACCATCACTTGACTTGAGATGGATAAAACTCTGCTTGACCTTCCTTTTTGTTTGACTTGGATAAGACTTTTATGGTTCTTTAGTTTGTTGGTTTTTTGAAGTTCAACCACCCTGTCCCATCTCATCCTTGGTAGATAGCCAACGTAAACTAGCTGAAATGTAGGGCACGGCTTTGATGGTTCCTAGACATACTAGTTCCAAGAGATTTATAGGAACAGTGGATGGTGATGCCATCAAAATGATGCTCCAGTGTCCAATAGGGTCTGAGAGAGGTGAAGAGAACAGAATGAGAAATGCATATTAAATTCTACACAGATTTTCAGCTAAATGGGCAACCTTCTGGTGCTGCAGATGGGTCCTTGGGTTGAGTTATGTTTTATCTAATAGTTTGATTTATTATGTCGCTTGCTCAATGTCTGTTCAAATGGTTTTGGAATTGTGAAAGATTTGTTTTGGTTTTATGAGGCATGGAGTCAGAGATGCTGCAACAACCAGAATTATATATATTTTTTAAAAATATCTTTTTTGTTAACAAACCTTAGGAAGGAAGGTTGAAAATATGGTCATTGTAGTATTCTGAGTTGGCTTGTATATTGTCCGCTAGAAATCACGAGGTTTTCCTTCTGTCTTCTTGAGAGATTTCCTATGCATACAGGTTGCCACTATTGCATGGTTTGAAGCTGATTCTGTTTGTGGGAGTCACTCCATTGCAATCCCTTTAGTTCTCGTTTTGCCCTACCTTTTCCGGTTTTTCCAATGTCTTCGACAGTACAAGGATACTGGTGAAAGATCAACACTTTTAAATGGTATGTCTCTTAGAAACTTTCCCAACATGATTGTTAAATGTTTTTCCCCTTAGACATCTGCCTTCCTCCCTGTGTCATTTTTTACTTTTAGTTTTGAGTATTTGTTAGTTGGGTGTTGAGTGGTTTGGTTGTGTGTCTTCAAGCTAACATGAATTGCTATGCACTTGAACAGCATGTGCTGATATGTGCTCCTGGTAATTGTGGGCTAGATACTGGGACTGGAAGTAGATGTTCTTTTATGCAAGTACTCGTAAATAGTCCATATGTTTCATGGATTATTTTGGTTGTCTCGTAAGATGGAGTTAAGGAAGGTGCCAGCTAGCCTAGCTGGTAAAAGTCCTTTGGCCGTTATATGAAGGATCTGTGGTCAAATTCACCTTCAATAGGGATTTTTTTTTTGGGGGGGTGTAGGTGGGTGAGGGTGGGAGGGCTGGGTAGTGATTGTAGGAGAGGGAGGGCTACTCCCTACCGTTTAGATCAGCCATCGGATCAAAAATATTAGATGGAATTAAATAATGAAAGTCTTGAATTTACATTTGTTTCAACCTTCAAAGTTTTGTTTTCCTGGCATCATTTTATCAACAAAATGATGTAAACTGAAATACAGATTCCAGAACTGCAAATATCTTCAACTATTGAAACTAATATAATATTATCAAGTTTCAGTACTGTGTTTTGAGGTCAGAAAATTGTATAAGCCTTTGGTTGTCATGGATTTCAATTTCCCCTAAGTTTGTAGCAGTTGTAATCTTAATCATTAGTGAAATTGTATTGAAATTATAATTCCCCAGCTACGGGAAAAACAGAAAGGATTCATTTGGGTTATATGTATTATAGATGGTTTTGTTGCTTCAGTAACATAATAACTTGATTTTGCTTATGGTTTCAGCACTGAAATATTCGACGGCAGTACCTGTGATTTTTCTTTCAGCCCTTAAATACCATGTCTTACCTGATAGCTGGATTAATTTTTATCGCCCTCTATGGCTTCTTTCAAGTGTTTTGAATTCATTGTATTCATTTTATTGGGATGTGACAAGAGATTGGGACTTGAGGTATGTAGAAGACTCTTTAGAATTGCATATTCTGTTTGAACCATAATATAAATTATAAAATCACCTTACTGACGCAATTAATATTTTTCTCTTGCTAGTGGCTTCACTCGTATTTTCAAGTTCAATAAATCACATCTCTGCTCGCACCTTTCACATGGAAGAATATGGGTAAGCATTCAACTCAGAGCAGTGCTTTTATGACTTATCTGATCTTTCTGGTTGAACAATTGAAGAAACCTGGTTAGTTCAACACCTGAATTGAAGCATGACTAAGAATCAACAATGGTATAAATGCAAAATTGGACAATTCATCAATTAATAAATGGCCCAATTTTTGTACCCTTCATCTCTAAAATATAAGCATAGTCCCTTAAAGACTTGTATCTACTTTCTATGACCATTTCAATTCACTACAGTACTTTATGAATCATTGGCACTCAGTATCTCATATGTCTGGAATTTGCAGGTATATATTTGGGTGATAGGAAGCAACTTGATCCTGCGCTGCACATGGACATACAAACTGTCAGCTCATCTCCGTCATAACTACCTTACTGTGTTTACTATTGCTGCCTCGGAGATTTTCCGCCGTTTCCAATGGATTTTCTTCCGTGTAGAGAATGAGTGGAATAAAATGAACTCCAGGTCAAACATTCAGCTCTCCATGAATAATCCAACCAATGAGGAAGTGAAATTACTTGCTTCAGATGGCCACAATGTATTGATCAAAGAGTGATTCTGTCTTGGATAACAGCTTCATGGAGGTTCATTATCATATGATTGATAACCTCCTTATTTTTGCCAAAAGAAAGCTTTGATCATTCATTTTTGAATTATCTATACGATCACGTCAAAATTTTTTTATTCATTCATACTTACTAGGAGTAGTTACGAGTTTTTTTTTTCTTTTTAATTTTGAAAATATTTTTCGAAAATTCATTCTGCTGCTTACATATTGGGGAATTGAAGGACTGGAGAACACATGTCGTTATAAGTTACTACTTTTAGTACTACTGAATTTCCTGAGGTTGTAGTGTGTGTTTTTTGCTTGTTTAATTGTTAAAGGTGAAATGGTGAACTCGTGTAGGAAGAAGGTTCCAGCTCCACAACCGCCAATTTAATGAGGCGAGTGCAGCAGCGTTGTCACCGCAACGCAACCACTGCTCTCCTGTCTGTCTGTGTGCTATGACCAACTGCAGCTTGAACTGCCCAAATGTTTGCCAACTCTCCGCTTTTCAAATATCGACAGAACCGGGGATACTTGCATTTCCCAATCTCAAAGAGGATAGTCTTGAGCATGTCAAGAATAAGGTCCATATGATGTAAAGTGCCCCCTGGTTACTTCAATAAAACCAACAAAATGGAATTTTACAGTTTACAAGGGATGGTCGGTATTCCAGCCATGTCGGATGGCGACCACCGCATTCCATAGAATTGTAACCCTCCAAGTAAAATCAATCTTCCCCTCCACACGTGTGACCGCATTAAATCTAGCGGCTCAAAATCAATCTGCCGCAGCCAGCCTCCGCAACTCTCATATCTCCACCATCCAAACAACCAAAAGTTCCCCACTGCCTTACCTTAATAACGTCAAACCCCGTCACAAACTTTTTGTGGCTTCAGATACGAACAACCAATTGACACGTGTCAAAACCCAGTTCGTCAGCACCTCCGCGAACCCGATAACTCGCACACCATGGAACACAAGCAGATTCAAGTCAAGCAATAAGCTCTTACCCACCCAAATGTCTCCCATTGTACTCTCCTTCACAATGGGCTAAGGGCTAAATGTTAGCCACCGGCGACTATCCCACCAACCAAATCCGAAAATCGGATCCAACCCAGGCCGAGACGACGACACCAAGAGTCCTGACCATAATTTCCTCAGTGCTAGAAAAGCTAGTGGCCCGAAACGACAAGCTTGTTGAGGTCCTGAGCGAGCAGCTAGATGGGTTGAACTGCCATGGTAGCTCTGGTCGGCTAGGGAAAAGCTTGCATGCATTTCATGGCGTTAGGGCTCCTAATATAAGCATACCGAAGTACTTGGAGAGGATATACAAGTACACAAATTGCAGTCCTTCTTGCTTTGTGGTAGGATACGTTTACATAGACCGGCTGGCGCATAAGCATCCTGACTCGCTCGTCATATCCTTGAATGTGCATCGATTGCTGGTTACTAGTGTCATGGTTGCTTCGAAGATGCTTGATGATGTGTAAGTGCTCTAATTCTATTACCATCTTTTTTGTGCAGTAAAAAACGAGTTAGCTTTTGGTGTTGATTTATTATAGTTATGCAACTAACAAATCCAGCATTTGTTTGTTTAAGAGATTGCCCTTTCCGAAGATGTTCTCTTTTGTATTTCTCTAGCTTTTGTTCTTGTGGACCTAATGGTGGATCTATGTTCAACTTAGATTTTTTTTTTAATTTTCCCTTAAATTGATTTTCTTTTTCTTTTGAAAGAGTTTGTAGATGGAGCTGTCCAGGTTCTGGCAAAATTAATGATTTAGAGTTGTTGGAGTTGTGTTTCGGAGCACAATCAACGAAGCTTTTCCTTACAAGACAAAATTTGCTTGACATGCACACGTAATTTCGTATAACAACATTGTCCATAATTCATATATCCACAAAAACAGCCAATATAATGCAGACCTGCTTTTGAATTCGGAATTCCCAGCATCAATCAATGTTGTGAAAAATGAAATTGGATTAGAAAAGTTAAGTGAGAATGGATGAGTTTTGGCTCAAATGCATTGTATTTTGTACACATGATAGATGTTTTACGGACCATAGCCTGCCAATCTAGTTTTGATACCTTTTGCCCTGCATGCCCAACACCAGTTTCCTGTTTCTCATGGAAACAAGTAGAGCCATATATATATGTATATATATATATATATATATATATATTCTTGTAACATGTAACAATTGGTTTATGCTCTTTTCTTTTTTCTCATTCGATTGTTTCTTGTTAATGCAGGCATTATAACAATGCCGTCTATGCTCGGGTCGGAGGAGTGACCAATGCTGAGCTGAACCGGTTAGAGCTAGAACTGCTTTTCCTTTTGGATTTTGGGGTCACAGTTAGCTCCCGAGTTTTTGAGAACTATTGCTTGCACTTGGAGAAAGAGATGCTGACTGATGGTGCTGAACAGCAAATTGAAAGGGGAAGAAGCCCCGTTGCCATGGATGATGTGACTGAAATCTCAGTTGAAGACACACAAAGTTGTTCACCACCTCAAGCGGTGGACTGACTGACCCCGAACTCCTCTTTCTTCATATCTACGCCTTACAGTAATTGAATTCATCTCTTTTGTTTTTCATTAACTCTCTTTTAACGAAGGAGGATGAATGATGGATTGTCCGAGTTATAACATCATTAAAAGCCAAAGGGCAAATGTACTATTTCAATTTGTTATATATGCAAGCCATTTATTGACTATGGAAACTGTTGTTTGCAACAGAGAGTATGTTGCTATGCTTTCTTTTTACTTTATTACCTTTATTCTGATTTGTTTCTTTTCTGTTTATCTTTTCTATTACTCTTCATCTTCATTCCATGACTGTTGAACTTGGACTTGGAAAAGAGTTTGACTCTTTTCTATCCCAAAAAGAAATGCAGAATCCATCAGAGAGAGGAACAAGAATTAGTTCAACCCTTTCAACCAACCTAACATAGTAGTTAGATTAGTTAAAGAAACTCGAACTGGAAGTGAAAGTGAAAGCCGTGGATGTAGCGTGTAAAAGAAGCTAGACCTAGACTGGGATTAATCATAAAAACGTGAAAGCTCTAAGCTTAATGAGATGCTTTGGTCCTGGAAAAGACTAAACATGTACTGAGTATGTTGCTTTCAAAGTTGGACTTGGGGTTTGGTATGCCCATTATTCTATGTCAACAACAAATGCATCTTAATTTTAACCTTAACCATTACAGATCTTGCAAACACCAACGGCACCTAACCTTGCTCCTCAAACGCAGCGTTTTCATCGTTAGAATAATCCCTCTTATTTATTTTCACCCGCGTAATCAAAAAAAGCCACGTAAGCATTAAATACCTTTAAAATTTTCACCCATCAAAAAAAGCAAAAAGGGAACAAAGGGGAAAATCGAAACTCTCCCATCCCATTCGGTCGTTGACGACAAAGAAGAAGGCTTTACAGAGACAAAGTGTATGTAAGGAGTGATTAATTATATGGTGAGGAGCTGAGAATCTGAAAGCTTCATCTGATACGCAAACAACAAGGGCGCTTTACGCGATTAAACGGTGCGTCGTTTATTTAATTGAGTGGTTATGGCCGAGCCATCGTCGTCTTTATCGTCATCCAAAGACGAGCTGATTCATCTGATCAAGCGGCTCGGAACATATCTCGCCCTCAAGATGTCCAATCTCTTCTCGATCTCTCTTCAGAAACTGGTTCTTTTCTTTCTCTTCTTTCTCTGATAAATTCTCCTCTCGTCTTTCTTTTTTGGCGGATCTGATGCTCCTTTTTGTTGCCTAAAAACGATTTTTTTCTTTTTTTTCTATTATCTATTTATATGATTTAGGTATATATGATGATTATAGCGGAATATTAATTTAATAATTGATGTTGATATGATGACACTGATTTTTGTGTGGGAATTTTTCTACTGGTGAAAACTTTAATACTAGAGGAATTAATCTTATTGCAGCTTTAAATTCCTCATATTTAAGGTAATTTCTCCTATTGGTTTACTATATGATTTATTGTTAAGGCCTAGAAACGGTGTTAATTCGTCTCGGATGCTGCTTCTTTCTTACCTAATTGATTCTTTAGCTACACTAAAGAGTGAAATCGTTATATTGATGGGAAGTCTATCTCAAATCCCTAGTCCTGGCCTGATAAATCTCCTCTGCTATTGGTATAATTCTCCATAGCAGATGTTTCCTGAAAAATAATGGTTGAAGAAGGCATGACCTTTTTGAGATAATTTTTTTTTTTTTGGGTGTTGTCCAGGCATGTAAAACTGCTCATAGTTTCAGCTGTCATTTTCCTTTTAATTTGATGGGTTTTACTTTTGGTGATGTGCAATTGTTTGTATTATGAAGCTAATATGTTATTTTGGTGGTTGAACTCAAATGTGCAATATTTTTAGTCAATGATGTTTGTAATTCTTATGACGTCCGTATTGGCATCAGGATCCACGCTCTGTTGGGGCTATTGCAGGGCTTGCTGTTGCAATAATCTTTACCTATAAGTTGATGAGATCACCTACAGCACCTTCAAGAAGGCAACCAAAACGTCAAGCTCCAACAACTAGTAGCTCTGCTGTCAGTACCCAGTCAAATGTAACGTTGATGCCTTCTGGAATTTGCTCATCTTCAGAGGATTCAAGAGCACAAAATGTTGTTGACGAGTTCTTCCAGCCAGTAAAGGTAGGCATTTGCCTCTTTCTCCAACATTTTATATGTTTATTATTGTCTATTAGCTTGGTTTGTTTGTAATTTGCATGTCCCTTTTCCTTCTTTTGCAGCCAACATTGGGGCAAATAGTCAGGCAGAAACTGAGTGAAGGAAGAAAGGTAACTTACTTATACTCCTTAATGCAGTAAGCAGGATGTTTGCGGTTTATTTAATTTTTGTCCATTGTTTTCTGGAAGTAGGATTCTTAAATGCAGTAATGATTAAATAACCAATGCTCACCAAAAAGGTGGAAAAGTTTTACATGTAGAAATGGAATCCTTTGGAAGAATGCTGTGTACCCATTCTTTCTTAATGTGATTGTAGGTGGCATTTTAAGCTAAGGTTCGTTCGAAAATTTTTGGATTATATGCTTGTAGTTAGGTAAACTGGCCTGGCTAACTGAACAGTTTTTATGAGCCTCTCATTGAACCCCTGGATCCTGTTTGAGGGGATTTCTTGTCTGATTATTAGGTTTTGTGGGAATCTTGTTGCTGTCAATTCTTTAAATGGCCCACTCACCTTATTTGGTTTGTTTGCAGAATGCATTATCAGAATAATTCCTAATGTAGATGTCAAAATAATACCAAAATCCAGTATATTCAATATCATATCTACTTTCAACCAATTTTTGTAACTCAATAGTTTAAATGAATTGCTACCACAATTTCATGCTGTGGTAAAATGTGCACTAAGTGTATATGGCATGGCTGCTTTACTGTTGAAAGCCATTTTCCAATACTGGTCATAACTAGCTGCTATACTACTACTAGTGGGAGAGTCAGATGAAATGGTTCTGGCACTATTACTTGAGTCTGTATGTTGGAATGCATGAGCCATTGACCATAGATAATTACCTATTCACATAAGTACTAGTAACTTAAACTAAATTTTTCCAGAAGCAACACACCCTCCTAGTTTAACTCCCAGGTTTTCATGCTTAATTCTGACTGTAACTTTTTATGCTGATATTGGTATTTAATGCTTATGCTGTTTGATAAAGCCATTGGGCAGAGCCTTTTTTTGGTCTTTCTCTAGCTTTAATGCTTGGATGACTTATTGGTGTAGGTAACATGCCGTTTGCTTGGAGTGATCCTTGAGGAAAGCAGTCCAGAGGAGCTGCAGGTAGGGAATCTTTTCAGTGAGCTTTGTATTTGTAACTGTTATCTACAAAAAATTGATTTGATTTGTTACATTCTGGATAGAAACAAGCAACAGTAAAGTCCTCTGTGTTGGATGTGCTATTGGAGATTACCAAATTTTGTGATCTTTATCTCATGGAGAGAGTCATTGATGATGAAAGCGAAGTAAGTGCAAACCTTGTTCTATAGTTTTAGTTCATGTTTATTTGTCAATGCTATAAATTTTCCTTAAATGTATTTCATGACATGTTTGGTGTTTTAAGGTTCTGGTAGGCATATTCTTCTATACAAGCAAAACTCTGAACTCTTTTTTTCATTGAATATATAACATTTCTCCTTATTTGTTGCATGGTATAGCATTTCTCTATCATCATTGTGCTTGTATTGGTCAATTTTTGTGTTTTCTCTCATGACTAACACTATGAAGTGTTTGCAGAAAAATGTTCTTCTGGCCTTGGAAAATGCTGGGATTTTCACCTCTGGTGGTTTGGTAAAGGACAAGGTAGGTAATTGTGACAATTGTGATTGTACCTAATTTTGCTTAGATATCTCAAATTAAATGGTTTTCCAGTCAGGGGTATTATGTCTGGACTGTGAAATCTGGTGCCTGCTATAAAGTATTAGAGTGTAAGCTGGTTGATTATCCTTTCTTTTCATATATGTAATATTTACTATACCTGAAATGAATCTGCAGGTTCTCTTTTGTAGCACAGAGAATGGGCGCGCATCTTTTGTTCGGCAACTAGAACCAGATTGGCATATTGACACAAACCCTGAAATAGTTTCTCAGTTAGCTGTATAATTTCATTACTTGCTATAATCTTTAAGATAGTTCTTTCACAGCAGCACTTAAAATGTTCTGATATTAGATTCTAAGTCATATTGTCATCTCAATGCCTACGATTTTGAGATTTTTTTTTTTGTTCTTTGCAGAGGTTCATCAAATATCAGCTTCACATTTCTCCTGTCAGACCTGAAAGGACTGCAGCTAATGTCTCCAGTTCTCCATCCTTAGAACACTTCTTTGGATGCGTTTGACATTTGAAACTGGTAAAAAGATGCAAATATGTTTTAAAGTTGTTCTTTACTCCCCATTGGTCTTTATGTGCGACCCTTTACAGCCCAATGTTTTCTTTCTTTTGACACCCTTGTGCTGATGTCAGTTTTTAGGATAATGGGACAAGAATTATTTGTTTGGAATTTGTGAAATAGGGTTCACATTTGAACTTTTTTGAACTGGAGAAACTCCATGCAAAAATATTTTGTAATTTATGTTAGTCGAAGGATATGCAATCATAAAAAATAATCGTTGCTCCACTGAACTTTTAAAAAAAAAAAAAAAATTGTGTTGCTTCACTAAGTTCGCCATGTTTTAATTTTGTATAGGGTAGTGTTGCATGAAACAGCTTTAAATGATGGGAAAGCAGTACCAGTGGCACTGGTTAAAGTGATAAATAAGGAAATGTTAAATGATAATCCCGTAAAGTTAGTTTTTGGGTGGAGGGACGTTCAGACAGCTCCTGTGCTTTGTGAGAATTACTTTGCTCGTGTTCCTATCCGTTGATATAAGGCCTTGGGTCTGAAGCGATAAGAAAAAAGAATTCAACCTAAACCTAACTGTTTCTTTTGTGAATTGTTCTTGGTCTTGGAATAGTTCCAAAATGATTCGGATTATTTGTTTAATCGATTGATTTGGATGAGATGGTGACACGCAATTAGATACTAAAATTGGCGAACATGGAATTTGAAGGCCATGTATTTTCTAGGAATATGGTGGTTCATGAATAACTCCCCGTTATTGGGAAAAACGGAAACTGCAAAATTCAGTATGACAGACTTAGCATACAGCCAAATGCTAATAACTATAACATACAAGAATTTCAAAACTCCGACAATTAGGAAAGCATTCTGGCCACTCTACATGCGACACATTCTTTTCGATCAAATCTTCAATAGATAGATTGTTTAGTTTTAGTTATTCAAATCAGAAAAAATAAATGTGTTAGATCTCATAATATAAGTCATGCATATTTAAAGTTATCAAACCCTGGGTCAAACAAATGTTGACCAGTATCAATTTATTCAATTAAAAGATGGTAATCAATTATAGATTGGTTTCTTATTATTACGCTATTCAAGTTTGAAAATAATTCGATTGCATATAAAAATTTAATCTATTAATTGATGCAGGATTTTTTAAAAAAAAAACTTCAAAATTGAAATAGAAGAAAAAACAAAAGTAATAAGACCACGGTAGTCACGCACTTGATTCCGTGGCGCCGGCAAATATAAAACCAGCCCTGGGTTGAATCGTCTGCTTCTTCTAGTTGTTAGAAGTTGAGGTAGCAGTCGGCAGCAGCAGAGCAAAGCAATGGAATCCATTTGCCCAATCGATCAACGCTGCTCTCATCAAATCTCCGCTCTTCTCCAGCCTCCCTCTCCTCTCCATATTCAGGCAGGCACTCTCTCTACCCTTTTCCTTTTTCCTTCTTCTCTTCTGACTTACTCAACCCCTTGAAAAAGAAAAAAAAAAAAAAACCATTTTCGTTTGTGTACCTTATGAAACGCAGGAGTATTTCGAGCGGCTTATTTCAAAACGGCAATGCCATGGCATCAAAGTGAAACAAGACGGCGAATTTGGAAAAGGTACAAATTTTTGTTATATTATCTTTCCATTAATTAGTACATTTTGTAAACGTATGAAGTCATAATGGAGTAATTTGTTCCGTAGGTGTATTTGCTGAAACGGACTTTGAGGAGGAACAACTTATCTTAAAGGATCAAATGCTTGTTGGGGCTCAGCATCCTTCAAACAAGGTCATTTTAATATATTACTTACATTTGTTTTTGAGGAAATTCCTGTTTGATGGCGTACCATTCTTTCTCTTTTCCAATTTGCAGATTGACTGTTTAGTTTGCAGTTATTGTTTCAAATTCATCGGTTCAATAGAGCAACAAATCGGGCGGAAACTGTATTTGAAAACTCTAGGAGTTTCTCAACATCATGGATGTGAAAACGATTTATCCGATGAAGACCAAGACAATCATTATGTTGAAAATCACCATAATTCTGAAAATGGAGCTTCCAGCAGTTCCATTAGTACTAATTCTTTGCCTAAAATGGCCCTGGAAGCGTTAATGAATGGTGAATTGTCATTGCCTTACTCGAACAAGTTTCCCTTGCCTTCTGTTGTTTCATGCCCCGGAGGATGCGAAGAAGCTTTTTATTGTAGGTATGGGAAAGTTGCCTTTTTCCTTTTTTTTTTTTTTTGGTCACTAACATTTTTAATTTTTAATAGATATCAATTTTTTAAAATGATGTAGCAAATCGTGTGCGGAAGCTGATTGGGAGTCGTTTCATTCTTTACTTTGCACTGGGGAGAAATCAGAGTCCCTCTCCAGAGAGGCACTTTTAAAATTCATACAGCATGCCAATGGTAAATCTTTGACACTATATGTTATTAATGCTAAGACAATTATGTCTTTTCCTTGGGAACTTTCCATTTCCTTATGTTATTTGTTACCTTCATTCCCCATTATCCTGTCTATAACTTGTTTTCTTCTTTTTAACTTTCTCAGAAACAAATGACATTTTCCTCCTTGCTGCCAAGGTACTACTGCTGTTAACTTTTCCATTTTATCTTTAGGTTTTGGTATGCATCATTCATACATCATACATTTCTGTCATTGGAGTACCAAGTAGGGTGCTTAACATGTTCACTTTATCTTGCGCATCTTTGGAAATATTTCCTTGGCTTCCATTTTCAGGCAATTTCTTTCACCATTTTAAGGTATCGGAAGGTGAAAGCCTCTCATCTAAAAAAACAGGAGAATACTGCACCAAGTATCTTAGGAACTTCTGATCTATCGTTACTTGTGGAGGCATGGAAGCCAATATCAATTGGACATAAGAGAAGGTAACTATCTTTGGCATCGTGTACCTATATAATGCCTAGGAAAAGCTTCCTACCAATTTTGGTACCTTGGATTTATAACATCGGGACTAAGCATCTCCCCAGGGAGGTTTATGTATTTGGAGCATGATTCATTTCTCTCAAATGAATATATGTTAACTCTAGACCTTTATACATGTTATGTCAGTGTCACACGACGCATTCTGATGTTTGGCCTGTTGCCCATTATTTCAATATCTCAATTCTTTATATTTTTTTCTACAGAAAAAAGGATTGGTGTATGGATTGCAATGCATTTTAATACTTTGTACGTAAAGAGGATCACTGACTTTTTCTACACCATAGGTGGTGGGACTGTATTGCATTGCCAGGTGACATTGATGGATCTGATGAAGCCACATTTAGGATGCAGATAAGGGAGCTTGCATTCACGGTAAGATTTCCCTTTATAGGTGTGCATGTAACATGAAAAGAAAAGGCAGATTTAGTAGTCTTTCTAATTATTTGTGCTCTTTAAAGGCATATCTTGACAGGTTATTTTGAACATTTTCAGTCACTTCATTTCCTCAAGGAAGCCATTTTTGACAAGGAATGTGAGCCATGTATCCTATCCATGTGCATTAATGCAATTGCTATAGTTATGTCCCAAGTAATGTTGCTCTTACATAAAGTTTATAAAATCAAGTCCTTAACCTTCCCAAGTATTCTCCCTTGAAATCTATGGGCATATTATTGGCATGTTCGAGCTCAATAATCTGTAAGTTCCATATCACCTGTTTCACTTTTTTTTATTGCAGAGTTTGTGCAGAGTAATAGTATAGCAGTGGTAGTGTGGTTTAGCCTTGGAAATAAACTTGCATTTATGCTTCATAACATGGATTATGTTGCATGTTAATTATATTTCTTATTTGCTTGGGGCTTTTAAGTAATGATTTGGAGTTCCATCTGTAACAGTGATCTGGTTGTACCATCTCCAGTGGAGGATTATTTTTTGTACATTGATGATCTTACATATCCTGAAAAGGTTAGAACACATGCCCTTGTTTTTCAAAGTAATAATTTTCTGTGCAATATAAATTTCTGGTGCCATTTCCTATCTCATTCATGGCAGAAAGAAGCTGAGAGAATTACACAACCATATCTAGATGCTCTTGGTGATGACTATTCTGTTTGTTGCCAAGGTATAATTTATATGGGCAGAATTTGTTTTTTCATTTTACTATTTAAATACTAGCAGAATAAGCTATCATACTAATACAGCTAAAGTGGGTGTCCCTCATAAGATACTGAATAATGCTGCTGGTTTCTCATGCTTCCTGTTTTGTTGTTGGTGTCCCTTTTAGCTGAATTCTATTGTTCGTTGATGCATGCAAGTAATTCTTTATCAGAGAATGTTTATACCTGCCTATGGGTAGAAATTTCTGCATCTGACATATTATTTTTTTATGCCATCTGTATATAATTATGTAGTGATTAATTGTTTACTTTTAAAATTTTCTTTAGGTACTGCATTCTTTCCTTTGCAGAGTTGCATGAACCATTCTTGTTGTCCTAATGCAAAAGCATTCAAAAGAGAGGAGGTACGTTCATCTTATAATAATATATAGAAAAATCTACAACGCTTGTTCTGGTTGTCAGTGAACGTGTAGGTTCAGTTTATTCATTCTTTACACAGACACATGTAGGTTTGTGCTTCTTTTTTGTACGAAATTGCTTCATGCATTGGACCCTTATCTTTGTTTATATTTCCAATTTCAGGATAGAGACGGCCAAGCAACAATTATTGCACTCAGGCCTATTTGCAAGGGAGAAGAGGTATATATTCGTTTCTTGGTTTGTTAATTAAGAGTTAGCTTAATTTTCAAAAAAAAAATTAAGAGTTGGCTGTAAAATCTTAATGAGAACAAAAATGGCATGAATGGCATTTTCAGGTGACGATTTCATACATAGACGAGGACCTTCCATTTGAAGAGAGACAAGCACTACTTGCAGATTATGGTTTTAGGTGCAGGTGCACCAGGTGCTTGGAGGAAGAACCCTAGTCATCACATTGCCAAAATGCCAATGAAGTGGCTGGTTTATAGCACTACATAACAAAGGCTATAAGCATGGCTATGAGAAATATTCAGTACATGAAGCCATCGAGGGAGCTGGTCCTCTTTAGATTGATGTCTTTAGAATGGGAGATGCTCAGAGATCAACTGAAGCTGTATTTTAAAACCAGTTTTCTACCGTTTCTTTCAATTAATTTTAATATAACATGAAAGTACCGAAGGTACTGGGCTAGGCTGTATCTTGATTTTTCTTGTTCTGTCCATTGATTCTTCTGCGTGTAGTGAAGCCAAGAAACTTAAAAACTTTTTCCTTACATAGCGGCCTTAATGGTTGGAAAGGTTTAGATTGGCTTTTTGGAATTGTGCGGAGGAAGTAACTCTTTTGAGAATGTAACTCAACAGTGATTGTAGATATAGCAAGTAGAAAGGCGCATTCACCTTAATTCATTTTTAGTCTATTAGTATTAAAAATAGGCATTCTATCTTCAATAATATGTTTTTATTTATTTAATAACGATCAAAGAAATAATTTTTTTTAAAAAAATAACGATCAAAGAAGTAACATGGATAGATTTAACACTTCAAACCCAAAATCTAAACAAGCTAAATAAAGAGATTTCGTTGCTTTCTTTCTTGTTTTCAATTTTTAGCTTTCCCAACTCTTAAAAGGTTTTGGATGCTTGCTTTGATTGTTAGAAAATGAAGTTTGGTTGCTTTAAAGCGAGTTCAAAACGTATATGATTTTGAAGCTTAGTTGTCTTCTATCTTAGGTATTTTCCTTATTTTTATTTATATTTTTGATAATATAAATCTTATTTATAAATTTTATTTTCTAAAGAAAACATTCAACACTTTTTCAAGCAATAATACACTAGACTATGAGTTTCAATTCCAAAACAAATATTGTCAATATAGTCCAATAACTGCTGTTAGAACATCAGAATTTATATATATAAAACTCTATTTTATTTGTGAAGAGAGAAAATGTGAATTTTTTTCAAAGATGGCATCCAAACATGGTTAATGGCAATGTGCATTCCAACAATATGAAGATATTGACATGAGAAGAAATATATTAAAAATCAAAAGTTAAATGCAAATTGAAGTTGAGACTACAATGGAACATTGTCAAAAATTTGAGCATGCAATCGACTTGTTGTAAAAATGTTAGTTGTGATATGATGTTGTATGTATTTAGTTTGTTTAATTGTTGAAAAGCTGTTTAATTGATGTATGTTAGTTGGTCAATAGAAAGAAATATATTTAGTTGTTGATTTAGTAGTAATCTCGTATTGAATGTTGGTGAATAAAATTTTTTCTTTACTTTATTATATTTATTGGCTTAATAGAAACATTTTGTAAGTTTATTGACTTACTACTTTAGATATAAAAAAAAATTTGATACTATTTGAAAATAATCATATTTTTAATTTTATATTTTATTATCAATATTTTTATTATTGATCGAATTAACATATTAATTTTTTAAAATTTTTAACTCTTATTCAACTGTATTTATCTCCTCCCCTCTCAATAAAATTTGGCTAACTCCGCCCTTACGGGTGCCTATCCCATGCCTAGCTAGCTTGGAAGGATAATACATTCGACTTTTACCCAGATAAGCATCCGTGTCCCTATAAAAAACTTTATTGAAATTGAAGAGAAAAGAATCAAATTAAGATGTTTAAGGAATAATGGTATATAAAAATGTAAGACAGATTCCTTAAAAGTACATGGATGCATTGATCAGAAACCCTTTATCTACGTAGCACTAGCGCTTGGATTTTCCAGATGAGCGATAGGCATAGGTGATGTAGGCCCCAAGTGCTACAATCACCAAAACAGAGACCCCTATATTAATCAGCATCTGCCTCTCTTCATAATCCTCCGTGGCAAGTCTCTTTACGCTCTTCATTAGGGTGTCCATACCTTTCATTTCCTTGGCTTTTGCCATGAAGCTACCACCCTCCTTGGCCTTCCCTTCCACCACACCAGCACCTTTATTATCTTTCTTCTTTTTCAACGAAAGCTTCGGAATATTGCTTCCGGACATGGCAGAATCTTTCTTTTCTTTGGCCACTTTCGGTAACCCAATTTTACTTTCCCCCGTTTTCTCAACCATTTCAGCTGTAGAGCCTGCAGCACTCTTTTCTTCGGGCTGCTTTGTGGTAGTTGCAGTCGGAGCAACTTGCTTTTGTGTTTCTTCTTGTTGCTTCGAAGGCTGCAAAGTATCGACCTTCTTCCCATTAGCCTGTCTTTCACCCAGAGTGGATGGACTCGGAGCAGCTCTTGAAGGAATAATTTTAGGACCCTTCGGTGTTTTAGGCTCGGTTTTGGCTTTTTGCGGGGTTTGCGGAGGCGGTGATTTTTCGTCTCTTGGTTTTTCAAAACCAGATGTTGAAGTTGACGCAGGTTTGGGAGCAGTAGTTTCTTTTGGGTCCTTCATGGCCTTTTGGTCCCTGGTGGCCTTTGGAGGTGTAGTTTCTTTGGTGGTTTTTGCATCGTCTACAGAACTGGGTTGAGTAATTGTCTGCTTTGGCATTGTGATGGTAAGAACGCCATTCCGAAAACTGCCTTGAATTTTACCTACGACACAGTTTTGTGGAACAGGCAAGGCCTGGTTGACACGACTTCGTTTGTTCTTCTCAAGTGATCGTTCTGCCTGCAATTTGATCGTACGGGAGGAGTCAACATAGGTGACGATAATTTGCTCCTTGTCAAAACCTGTAAAATGGAAAACAAAGACAAATAAATCACACCGGAAAACTTGTTTCCCTGTAAAAATTATTCAATACAAAACAACATGTTTCAGAACAAACCTGGAAGATGAACAAGTAGAATATTTGCTGCTTGCTCTTCCTTCTGTTCCCATATGGGCTGGAAATCCTCAAAAACAGTAACAGACAAGTTAGTTCGTGTTCTCCCCGCCATTTTCTCTATAGCTTGTTCGGTTTGTTTACTACGTAGGAACTGATGCTTTGGGATTTTCGAATTGATGCCTTTGGATGGAAATGTGATTCTTCGCGTACGATTTCTACATATTTATATGGCATAATAGCCGCAAATTTCTTAATAGCCACAGTATTCTTTGTCGACCGCTTTGGTTTTGTGATGTTAGAAGGGCTTCAATTTCCTCTGACATTGTCTAAAGTCTTACTTGTTTTACAAATAACGTACAAGTTCTTTGTTTGCCCTAAAATTAATACTAGGAATCATACAGACGCTTCGCTAAAGCTTTTGACTCCACCCAATTTCTTCACAGCTCAAGTTATTTGATTTTAAATTCTATCAAGCTCATGCCTCCTCATGAAATTGGATAAAAGAACAAAAGTAAAAGCAAAAGCAAATCGCAGCTTTAACATAATTCAGAGAGAGAGATATATATATATATATACACATTGACATTGGAACTCGAAAATATCTGGTTCCACCGACTCTGAAGTGAACCTAATAGGAAAGATACCAGCCAGCAATATAGTATAAAGCTACAGCAACCAATTCAAATATCAAAGGATATCCACATGCACCATCGCTTCCTCCAGTCCCTCGTCAATATCTACATTCTGATCTTTATCCTCATACTGCATGTCACAGGCATCCAATATCAGAGCCCCCCCAAAAATAAAAATTAAAAAACAACAATAACAATAACTCGAGGTTCTTGATAAGAACAATAACAAGAGTGCCACTATCAGATTAAGGCTTAAAGCAGATTTCCTGTACTCCAGTTAACATGGAACTTTGCAGAAAATGGGAGTTAAAATTTTCAATTATCCAATAAAAAGAGGAAGGTTATGATAACAAGAGTAAAATACTAAGCACGTGGTGTAAAATCCATAGGCAGAATAGGCAATGCGCAATAAAATTTAACTAACCTCTGAGTAACTATTTTGGAGGATTGGTGGAGGCAGGGGAAGTAAAAATGGCAAACCTGAGACCTCAACCTTCTCCTCCTCGTCAATTTCCAATACTTCATCATCATCAACTGCATTAGCAGCCATGCTTGTTAAAGGCAATGAAAGACCAGCATGTGCACTCTTCAACTGCAAAATTACATGGCAAAGGGTCAAAACTCTCTACTTAAATAGGTTCCTATTAGTGCCCCCCTCCCTGCATTCATCCACATGCATAAGCAGGAACATTTGCATACACATGTTGTAATGTAAAAATAGGGTGCAGTTCCTTCATTGTGCAATTTTCTACTTGGTCTGACAGACAGATTATTGCAAAATAATTGGTTTCAGAAATAGATGAAGTTCCCAAAGAAATCTAGGCAAAATGCTAATCCTCCTCTAGAGGGAAGAGGTGGAGCTTTAAGAATGAGAGATATTCACAATGATTTATCTTGTAAGAGAACAGTAAAATTGTTCCAGCCAAAAATTTATTGTTACAAATTAAATACAACCAACAAGTTATCAAATATGACCTCACCAACAAGTTATCGACTATAACCTCACATAGCTAAATTTGAATCTGTCTTCCTCTCTTTTAGCAGTTTTTTGCACTCTTATCATTTATTGTTTACCATATACTTCCCTTAACAAAGGCAATATTAAATTATAATTCAGGCATCTGTCAGACAGGTTTTAACTGTGCAGCTAAGACTGCATTTAAGCAGACACCTTGTAAGAAGATAAAAAAGGAAAAGAAACCTTGTGATTATTCCCTGCCGCATACATAGATAAATAGCTGAATAGGAAAAGAGCACCTTATCTTCAATAGACATGCTAACTGCGACTTTCTTTCCTCTCCTCAGTTTCTCGGTACTAGCCAAGGGCACAAGACTGCTGTTTCCATTGTTCAGTGACCCATTTTCCTTGTCTATATTTGATTGAGTAGGGTGTTCACTCCATCGAGACCGCTTTCCCAATCGGGTAGTTTCTGCCTCATGCCCTTTACCTTAGATTAGAACAGCAATAATACAATAAATGGGTCAGCATAGAAGACACAATGCAAAAATAATATCCCACATAAAAACAATGGGAAAATAAAATTGATTTTGAAAGGTTTTGGAAAAAGCATGTAACTACTCTATAGTAAAAGATTTAGCAAAACCATCAAGGTCTACTTTAGTTTCTAGAATATACCGAGAGTTTGGATTCAACATATTAGGAAACTAGCATCACTGAGTAAAATGAAGCAAGGCAATGTTAGGGCTCCTTTCCAATAAGTCCAAATAAGATAAAATCTCCTATAAACTTGAACAGATGTTGGAAAAGAGGCAACATGTACATGGCTGGTAAAATTGTTGCAACCAATTCTGTAACCCAATACCACAGAATGATAGATAGCTTTAACTATTGACAGGTTAACTGATGCTTTTCTTTATACCAATAACCAATCAAGAGAAAAGGATACTCATGCAATAAATGAGCGTGAAAAAATGATTTTACACAGTGATATTAGATTGAACATTTGACTACTAACCTAATGTTGAAAGAACATTGAGCTTATCATGCATAAGCGATATTCCATCACTTTGAACAAGCTAGCACTTCAAATGCATTGCTCAAAACAACTTCAGCTTAAGAGCAAAACAGTAGTAATAGAGGACTTTTTCCTATGATTTACTGGTCATGTCATCATATAAGTCAGTTAGAGTTCTACATGCATGTGTCTTCCAATTCTTCCATGAAGGATATTTATAAGGTCAGCTCACATTAATTTTCAGATAAAAATCCTATTTATATCTCAATTAAGATATGAGGCCTACAGGCTACAATTAAAAGTTACAACTTCGATATACACGGAAATAATTAAGTAATACACATTGCAGGGATTAAGAAGAAATTGAATTTTTGTAGATTCTAAATTCCACACAACAATACATGCAGATATATCAAACAAAGTACCATCAGGAATGGGCTCTTCAGTGATGTCCTGGTTGGCACACAGCTTCTTCTTGCTCAGAGAAGAATTACTCCTCATCTCATTCTGTGGATAGGACATATGATAGCCAGTAGTCTCACCATCACTTACAATGTTGATGTTGGAATTCTCTTCATTGCCACTGGTTCCAGAAATATTTAAGCCAAGCTGTTCTGCCAACTTCTCCAAACGAGATTGAGATCTACAAAATTACATAAAAAACAAATAAACAATATAACCTACCAAACATCAACAAGCACTACTTCAAATTTCAGAATCAGAAAAAAGATATGATGCATCAATTGCAATTAAGCTAACATATCAGACTAAGATGATATTATAAAATAAAAACTTACCTCTTCAGTTCATCTCCTATGTGCGAGCAACGATTGTGTGCTTTGACAAACTTCTTGATTCTTGAAGTAACCCTGAATATTTAAAAGTTCATAGAAAACGGGTAAGAGAGGGATCATCCATCCACAAGGAACAGTTAAGCATAGCATGTCTCTATCATTACAGTCCTGACTCTTGAATACCTTTTACACTCCTCTTTCTCCTTTTCTAATTGAGAACGAAGCTCCTCAATTTGCGAAGTAAGAGTACCTGCTTCTTGAATTTTCTCTTCCACAAAGATCTATGGTAGAATCAAGCATCAAATTACACAACTAAAATCCATCTTTCAAACATGCCAAAGATGAAAAAGAATTATTGATTTTAGAGGGGCGAAGAAAGCCATTATCATATCAATCACAAGGCAAAACAGGACAGATCATCTTTTGAGCATCATTAAATAGCTTGGCTGTTCAACCTGACCGTCTGGAGCTGGCTACTGAAATAATTAATAATCAAGAAGATTAAAATACTATTCTAGTTGCCTTTTCTTGGTCATGTATGCCCTCTTCCTTTACAAAATACATTGAAGATCTATTTCTCAATAAAACAAATCAATGCCTGCAGAGAAATCTATGCAATTATGTTGATATATCAGGTCTTAACGATATTGACATGCTATAAAAAGTCCAATCTATTACTTTTCAGGAGGCCAAAGAAATGGGGGGTGTTGAGGCCAACCATTTGACTAAAAAAAGGTGGGGGGCAGAATGAAGCAAACAAGCAAAATAAAACTTGATTATTTCGATTCTGCAGTTTCCAGATTCGAAGTACAGGCCAAACAATTTTCCACAGATGAATCAAGTCCTTCATGGAGTAAACAAATAAAATCTATATTAGCAAGTTAGAACATAAAAGGTAAAAATTAATGAGACAAAGCTTCATTGTCACATGTGAAGGTGTATGCCCATTCACATGCATGGATGCAATTGAGCATATGTGTCCACATGCTTACTAGCAAAAACCCATCATGACTGCAACCAATAAGCAAAGCAGCTAGGTAAAGATTCACTTTTTTTGTTTTGTTAAGTAGGTAAAAATTAACTGACCTCTAATTTGTGCTTGTGATGAATAAGTGTGTTAATATCCAAGTGAACTTCTTTCAACTGCACATAGTTAAAAAAAATGAAAAGAAGGGGGAGCAGGGGGGGTGTCAATAGATCGGACAGTGGGAAAACGATAAACCAAAATTAAGTTTAGACCAAAATCATTAAACCTGATCCTCAAGAATATTTTTGGGAGTAGAGGATATGTTTCTCCCTTCTATAACCAGATCTTCAATCTTGTTCGAAATTTTCAAACTTTCAGAAAAATCACTTTGTCCATCCAAGTGTTGTTTCTTCTTTCGGTTTCTGTCACTGCAAAAGGAGACCACAGCATCTTCAACTGAATTAAGTGCAAACAAGAAGATAACAACCATAAAAAAGCAAATGATACATGCATAGAACTACAAATAGATTAGCCATTATACATAGAAAACAAGTGCTAAAAGTCTCATTGAACTAGGTACACCGATCCGAATTTAAAATTCTTTCATTAGTAAAACTCACCCTACTTCCCTTCCTTCAAATAAGGAGAGAAACACTATATATGGGATGACTTGCATGCTTATTTGAATAAAAACAAACCTTGCATCTCAGTGGCCTCCATCTAACTGGGAGATGTAGTTTAACTACTGAACTCACATTTTTCCCCTTTTAAGAATATTCTAGAACAATTAGAAACAAGTTCAACCAGCTACAATCACTCAGTTTATATGGTAGACATTAAGTTATGTAACATGATCCTTTTAATGCAAACCCTACCAGGAGAAGGAAACTCAATATAAGAGCCCCTGAAATTATATAAATAAAAGTAAAAGGCAGGAGTTTAGATTAATTAATAACAGGGCTACCTATAAGAGCTAGAGATATACTATACCAACAACCGAGCTATCATTTTACACTATAAGCATCAGGAATACCGGCCCAAAACAAAAAAAGAAGTATCAGGTATAGGTTGCAAAGCCTGAAACAAAGTTCGCCATCTACAGCTTTACTGGTTTGATGTTAGCAATGACCCCAAATCATGATCCAAAATTATATCAGTACCAGACTAAAAACCTATTGATGATGGCTTTTAGATCAGTTTCCAATTAAATTGCCACGATAAATGAAGCAAGGTGAGTAAAAATAAATCAATAAACCAAAAATAAACATATAAATAAAAGAAAACTTTCAAAAAAGCAACTCCTAAATTGGTTTATATAATACCAAATCAGATACCATAGAGGCATGTGTTAAATTACCTCCTTTTTTCAAAGGACCTCATTGCACTACGTCCTGCAATTTTAAATTCCATCAGAACATAAAAAAGTCAATCAGAGGGGAAACAGAAGAAAAGAGGCAAAAATTGGAAATAATAATGAAATACAGAGAGAATCAGCAAAACCAACCATAATGGCATATAGCTATTTTTAAATAATTTTTCAGAACTAATCAAACCAATAAGGTAAGATGTATCACATTGACTTCAATTTCATAACTTGTAAGCCAAGAAATAAGAAAAGTGGAGAAGACAGGGTAAAGCAGAACATAGCAATAGAGAATAATGGGCATGTAAGGATAAAATTTCTGACCTCGTAATATCCGTCGGTCTCTCATATCTCTTCCTGGAGAATAACTTGGCTCTGGAGATAGCTTTTTGTCAAGCTTATCCCTCAAGTCGCCATCTCGATAGTTTCTTTTACCTGGAAGTGACAAAGAAACTTAGTATTGGTAACACAGACCATTTAGCATAATTAAAGTGTTTCAGTTAAAACAAGTACAGGGCCAAGCACAAAACCAGCGTTAAGCTTACCATCACATGGAACAATATGAGAAACATTATAAAGAACAATAATACTGCCTTCTTGCCAGTTTCAAGGGGGAGACAAAAAACAGTGTCCTCACATGTGAATAGAAAAGGAAAACCTGTATAGGAGCCTACATCATTGAGATAACCGCCGAATAATAGGACTGGAAAAAAGATAGTCGGCATAGTCCCATATCATCTGATTGTTCAGCATTAAGAAATATATGCATTCTAAATAGAATGCTAGGACAGATTTCTCTCCAAAGCCGTATATATGACATAATAATAATTTGTCTGATAAGCAATACAAATAGGTCTATTCTGAGAGTGTCCGAACAAAATTGCATTCTTTCTCCATTCAAGAAATCCCTTCACATAGTCATTGAAGGAGAAGCAAAGAATTATGAAACACCACATGCTCCAGCAATATACAAACTGCAGAACTTTTGACAAATGACAGTTGACAGTTGCACATCAAATCTGCTTCACATCTCAATATTTGTAAGAACACATGTTCTGAGAAAACCTATCATGGAAACTTCATGAATGCTGCTTTGTTTCATGGATGCTTAATGACAAACCAAGATATAGCTGAGCAGGAAAAATACCAAAACCCGCTCTAAGATTTACCAATCAGCACAATCCTTTCTGAAGAAAGACAATACTAACCCTGTCAGTGGATGCTTTATTTAAGCTGAAACAGCCAGGTTGCTGACATAATCGAAAATAAGTCTCCAGAAGATGCCTAAAATAAGTTTAAAAACTGTGTGAACAACCGGGGATTCCACTCACATGTGTACACCGAGTTGATCTGACTTAGGCAGAATCAATTATTCGTTACAAAGAATAGGCAACCAAGCCCATTAGAATTTAAGATGAGGGAAGCAACAGACATTAAAATGAAATCACTTAAAAAAAGTAACAAGAAACACCAAAGTCAGAAGAAACAGCAAAACGAAGCAACAAGGCAAATGGAACACAAAATCAAATTTCGCTTCTCCAGTACGATAGCTTCAAAGTTTATATCAACTAAGGGTGAGGAGGAAAGTAAAACAACTAGAAGTCTAGAACAGTTTCAGCGCGCTAGCAGGAAGACTCAACAGCGAATTTGTGTGCAGTAATACATAGTAGACTTCATCATCAGCCTCCTTTCGTAGACATCAAACTCTTTTACTTCCTTGTTCCATTTTCAGATACATACTAAAAGAACTAATAGCCCCAATTGCTCCACACAACCCTATTAAGTCCCTAATAAGTATTTACTTATTACAATTGATTTATTTAAGTCAGCAGAAAAATATTACAAAAGTTGCTTACGATGTTTTCCAATGTCCAGAATTTGTGCTTAGTTAAACTAGATTCAGTAAACTTTTGATAATTAACAAATAATTCACATCTAGCTTGCTATTCTGTTCCACTCGCTCTCTAACAAGTTTCCATAAAGTTAAAAAAAAAAACACTTAAAAAGAGTTCAAAACAAATTCACACAGGCAAATATGGCGAGAACACAAAAACTAACATTCAAAAGCAAGTAAAATTATTGCCACTATGGACAAAGTAACTTAACAAATAAATTATAACTGAAACGAGGGGAAACGAGCAAATTAGGGTTAAAAATTGGAAAAGCTAAGCTATTACCACCGTGAGAACCGGAGAAACGGCGGAGCTCAGCATCTCCGTGAGCGAAGGAGCAACTCTGGCGCGAACAACGTCCTCTCTGATACAATATGCACATCTTCGTTTTGAAAAGCTTCCTTTCCAACATTTTTGAATTTGTACGAGATATAAAAAATAACTTAAACAGATGCTCCAAGATTTCAATAATCGCGACTCTTTCACATGGAGGGGCGAAAATGCAAACAGAGTACAAATTAGGTTGACTCTTTCCTAATTATTAAAGATTATTTGCAGCTTGAAATTAAAGCGAACGTCGCAATTCCTGCAAGATTAGTAATAAATATTCGTTAGTTGAACCAAATGACCGTGTGGAAAATGTGGAATTAATGTAGTAACGGTAAACAAATAATACGACTTTCTGAAAAGATGGAAATTACTCTTACTCTCATTTTATCGCTTCTGGGGTTTTAAACGCCAAAAATACGGTTGAAGTGAGGCAGGTTGCGAAGCTGTTAAGAAGATGAACCCTATCAAGAGAGCGAGATCGACGAGCGAGAGTGAGACAGAGGAAAGAGGCAGGCGTATTAGGACCTTGCTGACCGACTGGCTGACTTGGTAGAGAGGACTTTGGGATTTGGGCGGGCTTTCTACGGGAAAACAAACACAGTGCGAAATCTAATATTTTGTTTAGCCCGCATTTTTTGGGCTGAAGGCCCATTTCTTAAAATTACTAGCATCAGTATTCTGCTGCAAAATATAAAAGAATCTGATCCTCTCTTTTTTCTCTTCGAGTTACGAAATTTTTTTTTGGGAATAAAGATTTATTGATTAATTAAATGTGGAATACAGACTCCCATCCTATCATTCCAGAGTAAAAATGTCGTCTCTACTGGAGAATCATACAAATTAATATCAAGACTTAAATCAAATCCTAAATTAGTCATAAAATCAACAACTTTGTTCTCCTCCTTACAAACTTGACTTATGTTAACCTCCCAATGTCTACTTAGCAAGTCTTTAATTGCTCTAATCACATCTAGGTTAGAGCAAGGATGTACAGATAAAGTATTAGGAAATTGAACTACTGCCTTATTATCAATCTGTAGTTTAAATTTGCGAAAGCCTTGCTCCCAATCCAATTGGAGACCTTGGAAAACTCCCCACAACTCTGCACGATATGTAGAACATGTGCCTTGTTTGCGTGCATATCCCATTACCCATGTACCATCTGAGCTTCCCAAGACTCGTCTAGCAAAAGCAGTCCTAATTCCATTCGACTAGTGGTGATATCCACCCCACTAGTCTTTCTTCTTGTCAATTCAAACCTCCACTTTGTAAAGAAAGGGTTATCCATGTATTATAGGTTGCCATCGCCATGCTTTTGATTATACTCAACTAGTCTTCAATGGAGATTTTATTACCTTCAAAGATAAATAAATTTCTCCATTTCCAAATATACCGGTAAACCATACCAAAAACAATGTTCCAGGGTGTCGTAACGTGCGAATTCGAAAACCCGACCGCTAGATGTGAAAAATTTAAGGAGTCATCATCAATCTTTTTTATTTAGGTGCGACCTATTAAATTTATTCTATTCGACGGAGTTTTAAATTGATATTAGATCCCTTAAAAAAATGATAAACTAGTCTGCGAATTTTTAGAATTGGGTTCGAAAATACGGTTATGTACGATGAAGGATTAGCACCCTCGTGACGCCTATTCTACGAACAGTACCATTTAATCATATATTATCCTATTATAACCTAAACTATTGATTTTATTCTTATATTTTCAGAATTTTTTGTTTATTTATTCTATTCTTTATTTTATTAGCAAGCTAAAACATTTTATTCGATTTTACTAGTATGACGTGCACATGATGCAATTATGAAATGCATGGCACAAAATCCAGATAATGCTGAACGAAAACCTTTTATTGAAGATATTTCTCAAATTCGCCCATTATACTAGTAGAATTCGGAGATATTCTTTCACCTAGGGAATTACGAGGAAAACTTACCTTCGCAAGTTTAACGAGTAAATCCCATCATCGGGGCAGTCGTTTGTAAGTAAAAATAATATTTTCGTGAATGCAATCCTACTATGAGCGAAAGTCTTTTATTAAAGATATTCTTTAAGCCCTCCCATCATACTGATGGGACTTAGAGATGTCTTTTCACCTAGAGAATTTTTTGAAGGAACTCACATTCTCAAGCCCCCTTGGAAAGTCTCATCCTTAGAGCTTTGACTCGTGTATACAATACGTCTAAATGCCATGACATTTAGCAATGCAATAATAAGGTGTGATGTACCATAAATTTCAATATTTGTGTATTAAACTTCCTACAACTCTTTTGTTATTTCTTTGAAATTTCTTTTTATTAATTTTCTTTGTATGCATATATATCATGGACAAATATTTTATATTTATTATTTTTATCTAACTATATTTTTTATTTCATTTCATTATATATATATATATATTATATTCAAGTATTTATCTATTTTTGCTATATAAATTTTCATTTTTATCTAAATACTATTTCTTTTTAAACCAAATATCTCATTTCATAATTATTATTTATGTATATTTTTGTATAAATCAATTTCTTTCCTATTTTTTTATTAGCCTAACCTATTTTCTTTTTGCCCAACTAATTTTTTTATCTTTTCTCATTAATCTATTTTATATTTGCCTTTTTTAGTTGTATTGACTACTGTAAATTTACCATTATTGAAAGTTTTATTATTTTATTATTATTTATTTATTTGCTTCATTATTTCTTTACTTCTTTTGTTTTTATATTTTGTTTAATTAGTAAATAGGTTAATATATTTCATTTATTTAAGAAACATCATGATTCGAAATTAAGACCCTCTCATCGTACTAATGGAATCTTAGTCAAAATCCTTTACTTAGAAAAATTCATTAGGAATTGCAACTTCTCGCGTTCCTAATAAACATCCCATAATCGGTATGATTTGATATTCTCTCCATTAGTAATATTATATACATTTTGCCTACATATATGTCTTACTTTCTTACCCATTAGCTAAATATTATTTCTTTTTCTTTATTTTATTATTATATATTTTTATACCTATTCTTATAACTAAACATTTTCCTTTTATATTTTAATTCACTATTATTATTATTATTAATTTAAATTGAATATTTATTTACTTTACATATATATTTTATCTACCTAAATACATTTTTCTTACAACTACATATTTATCTATCACTATATTTGTCATATTATTCTTTGTTCACCTTGAAAATAATTTTTAGATATTTCACTTTTTCCTTTCTTATATAGTCTTATGTCCATTTTCATACATAGATATACTATACTTTCCTTTCTTATATAGTCTTATGTCCATTTTCATATATAGATATACTTTCTATTCATCAATTTTTTTACTTTATATGAATATCTATTTTCCTATTTATATATATATGTATTATTTTTGTTTTTGTTTTATTTTATTTTTACATAGATCTTCCTATTTCAATAATTTCACCTCCTATACCTTTAATATTCATATTGCCACAAACATGTTTCATTTTTATTATTTTTTATAAATTTTTCACATGCATATTATTTAAACATATATAAAAAAACTACATTAAAAATTTTCTAAAACAAACCCAACCAACATAAATATCCAAAACACAAGCCCAATTAATTAGATATTTGAAACTTACCCAAGGTTTGAGCTTGATTAGCCCAAAGCAAATCGGACCATGAAAGAGCCACAAAACTTGCTCCAACAAGAGGCCCAACTCTTTCCTGTGAAATGCACCGTTTAAGTGTCCAAGGAAAAGAACTTGCTCTCTCTCAAAACTACGTCATTTAAGGTAAAACCTATTTTCCCTTCACTTACCTAAAACGGCGCCGTTTTGCAAATGATAAAAAGCTTATTTTCTTTTCCTCTTTCCATTTTCCTCTCCTTCACTTACTCTCACTAACGACTGCCCCTTTCCTCCTCTCAAATCGCTTCTTACCCTTCTTTCTTTCCCTTTTTCCGCTGCCGTACACCTCCACCACCAACAGCACCACATCAAAACCCCTTTCCTCTTTTTTCGAAAATCATATCTCTTTTCTATCCTTCAATCGAAGGAAAGAAATTGTCACAACCTACAAATCCTTAAATCCCACAAAGAAAAGAAAAGAAACTCCTCTTTTGCGATTTTAGATTTCGACTTTTAAGGCTTTTTCCTTTGTTTTTTTCTTTTTTTGATTTTGCTTTCTTAGTTGTGGTTTGTTTTCGGTTGTGATATCCTGTTGTGATATCTGGTTGTGGTTATGCAGCTGTAAAGGTAGAAAGTTAAGGTTTTGTTATTGATTTTACTGCACCTTTGGTTCACGGAGTAGACAAAAATGAAATAGAATTGCTATTATGTGGAAATAGAATAGAATAATTATTACTTTGTTTGGTATTGTGAATGGAATAGAGTAGGAATTGCTATTATGACTTATTACAGTATTTAGTTGGGAGAAATAAGATTGGAATAAGAAAGGAATAAGTAATAAAAAGACAAAAATACCCTTGACCATATTAACATTTATTTTTATAAAAAATAAAATTATCCTTATTATCATTTAAATACACATTTATCCTAAAAGATAATTATCTATCATAATTATATTTTATCCCAATTACTAAAAATAATTATAATTTACTCACATATTTTTATAAATAGATAATTATTTTAAAATATAATTAATTATATTATATTATATCCATCATAATCAATTAAATTTGTGTATAGATGTTTATTTTTAGTCAATTCTTCATATATTATAAATCATTTACACTTGTGTTTAGAAAAATATTGGAGAAGAAATATTAGGGAAAGAAATGAAAAAACTAGTAGAAATAGAAAATCATGTTTTTTGATATATTAAATAGATGCTTATATGTGAAATTAAAAAGATAGTCTTCCATTTTTTTCTAAAAAAAAAAATAAGTTATGTCTTTTGATATATTAAATAGAAAATCATATCTTTGAAAATAGAAAGATGGCTTTCAATTTTTTCCTAAAAAAAATGTAAATTATGTCTTTTGATGTATTAAATACAAATTCATATTACCTTTTTAAAAAGAAGAAAATCATTTCTTTGAACCCAGCATGTGGTGCTGAGGAAACATAAATGGCAAAAAGAGAAATAACGTGTCTTTCAAGCATTCCATCTCTGGGAAGAAAATGATAATTTACAAGCATAACTAGTGCATATTAGCATGGAAAGTAATAAATAATAAAAGAGCCTTGTAATACTATAAATGCCTTTTAGATGAAAATATTACTACATATAATCAAAAGATAAGGTTTAGTTTACAAAAATACACTGACATTGAAAGTAATGGATGAATATTCATCCTTTTACACTAACTTACAACATGCATAAAACCAATAAAGTTGCTTCAATAACATCACCCTTATACAACTACCAACACAACAGTCAACTCAAAAGGGTTTAGACTTGTTAATGAATCTCATAATTAGTATCAACATCAACCACGAGTGCCAAAAAGTTACAATATCAGGAACTTACCTTTACAAAAAGTTTCAGAGGCATCCAAGCTTAACGGTCAACAATAAATGTCCTCAGCCATTCAAGTCTTCGATCAGGATCAATACTAAAAAACACAAACATAAGAGTTGGAGATTTCGAAAGTTTAATTGAAGCTAGAACCCTTTCCCTCGCTGTCAATCCCTCTACTTGACTTAAAATCCCATCCAACTCTTGAGCCTTTTGTTGGATATTCACCTTTGCACCAACACTTTTACTAAACTCAATTCCAATCTCTTTTATGTTTTCACCCAATATCGTTAGAACAGCACTAATTGATTTGGATGTGATGGGATCACCCATCTCATTTAGCCTTTTCCTTTTCCTTGTTGAAGTTGTTTCACTTCTAGGAGTTGATGTTTGAGGTTGAATATTGGAGAAATCCTCATCCTCGAAATTATATCCAGCTAGGTTTTCACCTTCAGTTTCCTCATTGATTGTATCATTACAGTCTTGCATTTCTTCAAGGATATCTACTGTAGTTTGTGCATCTTTTCCTGTTGCACGATCTTTTGCATAAATAATACTAAGCTCATTGAAGAAAGGAAAATTCTTTCTTCTAAAAGAGGCAGCTTCCTTATGACTCTAATAACAAAAAAAAAAACTATTAGTTATATTATTATTAAGAAACTAATATGAAAATAATTAAATAACTCAAACCCAAAAACTTACCTGTATGTAAGATTCCTACACAGGATCATCAGCACCAACCATGTTTCTTTTATCATCCCACCTAAATCCACTAGTATATGTCCCTTGCACCATATCATATATAATAGCTCATTCTTTTTTCAAAGTCTTTATTCTAGACTCTACGTGGGGCTTTACCTTCAAGTTTGCATCTAGTAATTTTATTGCAAGCATATTTTCAAGTTCTATTAAATAACCCTCTCTAAACCCAATGTCAGCATTGTATTTTCCTATATTGTGTAAATCAATCAAAGCTGCAACAAGTGCAACATCTTCATGATAATTCCATTTTCTTTTGGTTCTCTTTGAACTTTGAGAAGTTAGGGTTGAAGATGTGGATATTGTTTTTTACCATACACTAAATATTTAATTATAAAAAAATTAATTATAATGCTAAAAAAATAAAAGATAAAGAGATATATCCAATAATATATTAAAACTGGTCAAACTTTATTCACATGATAAAAAGTACAATATAAACAACACAATTAACAACAACAGTTGACAAAACATTAAGACACTCAGAACAAATTAGAAAAAAGAATAACTTGTACTGGCAAAGGAAAGAAACACTAAAACAATCCTTCAATAACAATATGCCTAACAATGTCAATCATCATTTTGCCTAGATACTTGCCATTCATTGAACATCTGATTTGCTAATTCCATTCTGAAATTACCCCAAACATCAGTAGGATCAATAGTACTTATAAAATCCTCATCAACTGTTGTGTTGGTTTCAATATATTCCCCTCAATCCACTTCAATAGGATCAAAACTCATCTCCCTCTTAATAAAATTATGAAGCAAACAACAAGCTATAACAATCCGATTATGTATCCTAATCGGATAAAATGATGGACTCCTAAGGATACCCCACCTCATTTTCAATAACCCAAAACATCTCTCTATAACATTGCAAGCAGCAACATGTTTCATATTAAAAAATTCTTCGAGACTGCTTGGTTCATGGCCTTGATGCCATTCATTAAAATGGTATCATTAACCCCTAAAAGGTGCAAGAAAGCCCTCACAATTTGTATATCCCACATCAACTAAATAGTAACAACCTATATAAAACAAACTAAATAAGTTATTTACTTATTTAAGTAGAACAATCATATAGTACATAATTTGAAATACCTTCCCATTATCATAGGAAAGTTTACCATGATGCACTTTAAATCCATTTATTCTCCTTAGTGCATCTCGAAGAACTCTGCCATCAGCTACAGACCCTTCCCAACCAGGAAGAACAAAGACAAATTGCATGTCAGGTGTACATACACCTAACATATTTGTTGCAATATCCCCTTTACGAGTGCGATATCTAGGTTTATTTGTACTTGGCACCTTAACTCTGATGTATGTCCCATCTAGAGCACCTAAACAATTCTACAAATCAGATGTAATGAATTACTAATAAGTAAACCTATTAATGTCTTGTATATATATAGTTACAAAAAGTTATAAGATCAATAATCTACCTTAAACCACTTCCACCGATTGTTTGTTGAGTTTATTGGAATGAGCTCAGGTTTTTTAAACAAATGTTCTTGCAATTTTAGCACTGCATTTAAAACATTATGAAAGTGTCGACTAATTGACTCACCCGACCTTTTAAAATTTAAACTAATTACTCGATTCTTAACATGATGAGTAATAATATGTAAGAATATTGCTACTTGCTCATCTATAAGCATGTTTTTTGTTGACTTCAACCCTCCAATACTTTCTAACATTTCACATAATTTAAAAAAGGCTTCCCTATTCATCTTAATTTATGAAATACATGAAATATCATTATCATACACAAGTCGCCTCACATACTCTCAATTTGTAGCAAAATCTAATGCATAAGATCTTACTCTTGGCCTATAAGTACACAAAGTCGACGTTGCAGACAATATAGTCAAGAATGAACTAACAGCACGACAAATCTCCATATAAAATTTAAACATAGCTTGTAGCCTTTTTCGTCGTTCAGTATCTCTTCTCAAATACAAACGAACCATGACTGCAAAAAATAAATATTCTAATATATTTTATTATGTACAAAAAATATTAAAGCCATATGGTAACAAAAAAAAAGTGACATCAAGAGCACATTGCAGCCTCATAAGTAAGCCATATGAAAAAATTGTGAAAGGTGGTGTGGCTAGGTTAGAGAGATAGATAGGGAAAAAAAAGGTTAACCACATTTCTGCTTGGTGACCATTAATCACTTAGAAAATTTGTGCTCTAAAACTAGGAGAAAGCAAAAGACTAAAATGGTCAGCAAAACTTCCTACTTAATATTTTCCTAAAGTATGATTTCGTTTTAATAAAATCTTTTTGCCATAGTGGAAACCAATATTAATATTTCCAGTTCATGGCTTCTTTGGCAATTCAGCCAATATAAAAATTGAAGCGTTTTTTGTCCACTACCTAATGCTATATGCTATCGTTATCTCCTACTGCTATCATAATATTATTATTAAGTTGTCAACATTTTTTTGGAAAAATCCAACACAATTATTAAAAAAAATCAAACTAACTTGGTAAGATATCATCAGATAATGAATCTAATCATTTTTGGATACTAAAACACTTAACATTGAAGCAAATAACCTATGTTTAAAAATAAGTGAAGTTCTAGAGCTTTTACACTTCACAACACCACTGATACAATCAACATTACAGATTCATTAACAAAATAGACAAAGAAAGCAAAGTCACAACTTAAATTGGGCTGTTACTTGCCTAAGGGCCACTAGTTTCTGCTTAAACTGGGTTTGGATGACACTGCACAACGTATTCACAACACAATTAAATTAAGGATGCACAGTTAAAAACAGTGTCAAGGCTTGACAATGTTGTGCTTAATTCTACAGTGGCAAACATCATGGCCAGAATCAGTAGCTTGATGATAATTCCAGATTATTATTCTCATAACAAAAATCTCTGAATAAGCCAAAGCATTGACTTGAAAATTCAGTATTAGCACTATTTTCAGATTTTGTCTCTATTTTTTTAGATATAAATCTACATTTATTCAAATCAAGCACAATACCAACTTAAGGCGGTAATTAACCCAATAATAAACCAATTTTACCAAAACCGGCCAAAATTCTCAATTGTTTTCTACCACAAAAATCCCTAATCAACAAAAAAAAAAAATTCAAACCACAATTTTTTCCCATAAATTCCAAGAACTAAGAATCAAAATTCATAAAATTCACACCCCAAATTCACAAGTAAATCAGATATACTAAATCCCATGATCAACAATAACAATAAAAACCCTTAAATTAAAATTTTATTGCCGGAAGGATTTGAAGCAAGTACTTGGACTATGCATGGCTGAGAGAGAGAGGAAGATGGGTGAGAGCGGCTGAGAGAGAGGGGAAGACGGGTGATAGAGAAGGGAAGATGGACGGGTGAGAGAGTGGCTGAGAGAGAGGAGGGGTAGACGGGGGAAGACGGGTTGAGAGAGGAGAAAGAGAAAGAAAAAATTAGAACTTTTTATATGGGACAGAGTTGTGATTTTGTAAATCTATTGAGGGTATTTTAGTCATTAAACATTTCAAACCTATTCCATGGGTCACGGAATAGATAAAACCAAAGGGGGCACGAGTATTACCTATTTCAGACTTAAACCCAAGTTGACAAAATTGCTATTCTTGAGGAATTCCTATTTCTCATTCTATTTGACAACCAAACAAGGGAATAGGGTTTGCATGGGAATAAAGGGAGAATAACATAGCTATTCCTCATACCAAACGCGCCATCAGGGTTTTCTTTTGTTGTTCTTAGGTTTTTTTGGCTACTGCTATTAGGGAAATTTTTTAGGGTCTTTGTGAAAATTTAGCTTCCCTTTAAACCAAAAGTTTGAGGGTTCTTATAGAACCCAATTGTCCAAATTTTTAGACAATAAAAAGCCTTCAAGTCAAAGAAAATCAATCAAAGATGACCCCAAATTTGGCTACCTAATGAGTATTGAATGCTCTGTTGGCTGTTGACTACGAAAGGCATGCGGCTCAGTTTTTTTTTTTTACTTTATTTGTTATTTACTATTTTTTTATTTGGGAGAAAAAAAAAATAGGTGTGACATCAAAAGTAGAGAGATTAATCAACCAATTCTATTAGTCACACAATTTTCACTATTTTATATTTATTGAGAAAGTGCGAAGATAGAAATATTCTTTTCTCCTAAACACACTCCAAGTATTATATATAATTAATTTATACTTTATTCAAATTCAATAGACTTAAAATTTAGAACACAAAAATTTACATAATTTTTTAGCTATAATTTAATAGCGAAAACAAATGTAATCATGTTAATTGTTGCGATTCTATATACTAGAATCTTCTTTCTTCTTAATCTGTAACTCTCTAAAAAAGTAAAATTGTTAATGTTTTTAAGAAAAAAAATTCTTAACCTAACCTTTATATATTGAATTTTTTTTGAAAAAAAAAAGATTCATTACTAAACACTAGGAAAATAATTCCCTATAAATACAACCACTGAGAGAAAATTGGCAATTACCACCCGGAATACAAAAAATCAAAAAACAAAATAACCACAACATATCACAATTCACAAAAACCCCTACAACAACTATTCAAAGACCTAAAAACTAGACATTGATATATATAAAACAAAAAGCACATCAAGACCGAAGATTATAGATAAAAACGCATAACAACCAGGAACAAACATGTAGAACCATCACAACTACAATAAAGACCAGACATCCAACCGCCTGCACAACAGGAGTTACGAGATCAACAAGAAATAGTAGCCAAACCAACAAATGCAGCAAACCAATCAAAAGAACGACAATCAACAGAAAACCAACACAATGTAACACAAGAGGCAAAGAGGTTAAAGAGTAGAAACAACTTAATCCAAATCAAGAGAAGGGAATCATAATTATGGGAAAAACAAGATCAGATCGAACTCTTTATCACCCCCCTTTTTAACCAAACAATCTGCAAAATTATTACCAACTCTCGGACAGTACATTATATCCAAGATGCTAACTTTTAACTTTACTTTCTCAATACTTATCAAAATATTATGGAATCTCCACTGAGCAACAACGAACTTTCTAGTTCAACTAACCACATAGGCAGAATCACTTTTAATAATAAACTCAAGCACACCAGTCCAAAGAAAAATTGGGTCAATCTTGAGTTATATCATGTTTTGATTTGACAAAAGTCACATGTTTTCTTAAACTTAATGTTAAGCATTTGAACTTGTCTCAAATACATTTTTCAATCTCCTAAGATTACATATTTGTTTGGAAAGTCGTGCATCACTAGAAAACACCTTATAAGCTTTCAAACCATATTCAACAAAAAATGTAAGCGTGCCTTGAGATGTTATTTGAATATAGGTACAAGGCAAGAAGGAAATAACTGGAGAAAAGCATCAAAAAGCTAAGGAAACCTCGAGACATAAGTCAATAGTCGATCCTAATAAAGTTCAAGTCGATCTGAAAGTTAAAATAGTACAAAACTTGCAAATTTCACAGCCATAATCGACTACAGAGGAAGCACAGTCAACCTTGACAAGTCAAAAGGAAAGAAAAGTCAAGATTACATTGTTATAGTCGACTATAGAGGAGGTATAGTTAATCCTGACAAGTCAAAGGTAAAAAAAAGGCAAGATTATACAGTCATAATTGACTATCGAGGACGCATAGTGGACTATAGAGGAAGCATAGTCGACTATATAAGGTCAAATTTGAAAAATACACATTATCCAGAAGTTGGTCGACTAAAGGAAGATTATACTCGACTACATATAGAAGCTCTAATTGAGAAATTTGATGAACATAGCAAACCTTAGGAGCGTTGTAGTCAACCTTCAAGCTTCAACAACGGTTGGATTTGATTCAAACTTGTGTCTAACGGCTCCAAACCTTGCCCTAGTTATAAATAGACGCATTTAAGGTATTTTGAAGTAAGAAAAGACTTGGACCAAAATTTCAAACCATAAAGAGACTACCTACAAGCTTATTTTCACTCTCTGGCACTTTTTTAGTCTTCAACCAAGCTATCAAAGTTAAGTTCTTCAATCAAGTTAAAATTTCTTCTTTTACCATAACTAAGCTGAAATCTCCAGCATCCAGCCTTTGTGAGGTAAATTTTTGCTATTACTCCTTTATACACGTAACTTGTAAAAATTTTAGCTTAACCTTAAAAAGCTATCTTATAAGGGTCATCGTTTTCCATTTAAAAAGCAAGAATCCCTTTATGGATTGTGCAAAAATTATCGTTTGATCCTATAAAAAGCCGTTGTAAGGGTTACTGCTTGATCCCATTAAAAAGTAAGAATTTGCTGTGGATTGTTTAAGGTTATCGCTTCCTATTAAAAAACAAGAATCCCTTTATGGATTGTATAAGTAGGGTAGAGTAAACGGTTATTTTGATTAGTTTAGTTTTGGATATCTAATAATCAAACTAACCAAACTCATGTTTAAAAACAACTAAAATTGAACTAAATTTCACAAATAACCGAACTAATCGAAATCAAATTAATTTGGTTACTTTGGTTCGGTTTCCAAAAACCGAACTTGAAAAAAAAAATTGTTTGTATATATTTATTTATGTTACAGTTTTTTATAAATCAATACTACAAAAATATTAAAAATGATGATAAACAAGTAGAATAAATAAGATGGATACTCATACAAATAACAAATAATTAAAAAAAGGATAAAAACAGTAACAAATAGTTTATGATTTATTTCCCATGCGAAAACCCCATTATATCCTTATTTAAGTTCGATTGGTTTAGTTAGGAAAATTCCTAACTGAAATTGAACTGAATTAATACTAATAATCGAACTACCCTAATCGAATTACCCAAAAAAACTGAGCTAATCGAACCAGAAAAACCAAACTCACTTTGACTCGGTTTTATTTTTTGGTTCAGTTTGCATTTGCACACCTTTATGTATAAAGGTTATCGCTTCCCATTAAAAAGCAAGAATATTTGTTAGTGGATTAAAATTCTTTGGTCACCAAGTGAATGGATGTAGGCATCGAAAAAGTGAAACCGCTATAAATCGATTGTGTCTCTCTCTAGTTTTCGCATTATTATTTATTGTTTATACTTGCCTTAGAAAAATAGATTTATATTGATTTGTTATTTATCTCCTAGGAAAATATTTTTCTTTTACATTTCATGGCTAGCATTTATTTCAAAAAAAATATTTTACCTTGATTGATTATTTTTCTACTTAATAATTTATTGTTGAAAACATTGTTTTTAATGTTAGAAAATATTCTTGGGTGAAAAAGTTTTATCTTTATACTTAGATTTTCAAAAAGAGTTTTATAAATACTAATTCATCCTCTCTTGATATATTATGCATTAAGACTTCTATACTAACAAGCTGCAAACAATAGGAAAACTTCTTTCACCACTAAAATCTCAACCATATTAGCATCACCCTAACCCATAACCTTCAAGAATTGAAATTTAATTCTACCCTCATGATATCTAACCACACCACCAATACCCATATTCCCAAGACAACCCCTAAAGGCCCCATCCACATTAAATTTTAATCGGCTAGGTCTAAAAGGAAACCACTTACAATCATTTTTCGCCTTTTTTGAATAACTTGGCTCTTTAACTAAACTTGAATTTTTAAAAATATCTAAAACAGAAACAACGGAAACATCCCACTTAAATTTAGGCCACCAAGCAACACTAGTCTTAACCAAATCAAAAAGTTATGGGTTGTCTCATATCTTTCCATTAAACACCATATCATTACAGAAAAGCCACAAGGATCGCATAATGCCATAAAATGCCATTTTCCAAAAATTCAAACTATCACAATTAAAAATTAGACCATTCCAAGAATTGAAAAAATCCCAAGCATTATTGGACAACCACCACTTAATTCCCCATTCAAGGAACCAAGCATTCCAAAATTTTCAGCTTTCAACATAGTTAAAGAATAGGTGATTAATTGATTCCTAATTATTTCTACACAAAAGACAAGTAACAGAGTTACCTGATAAAATGCCCATTTCCATAAGTTCAGCTTTAATCGGTAATCTACCTTGCATTAGGAGCCAACAAAAAGCTTCCACCTTAGGAGGAGCAAGGCCACTCCATATCGATTTCCAAAATGACCTCTTGCTATAGTGACCAATACTAACAACATTCTAGAAGTCCTTAACTTTATATAATCCATATGTCGAACCTTTCCAAATAACTTTGTTCTTGGCATTAGGATCCAAAAAATTTAGGACTAAGCACCGATTTGCCAAAACTGCATAATCAAGCCAACAATTTTTATTTGGGAACGTCTCAATTTTTTTATGCTAATTGTGATGTCGATTAAAGACAGCGATTACCACGATTTTTCAACTCAATTGTTAGTAAAGAACTCTTTCCCCCGACACTAACCAAATAACTGATCTTTTCTTTTTTAATTATATTTATATGGGAAAAATTACATATATAACCTTTCTCATTATTTCCCTCGACCCCTATTCCCTTCTACACCACACTCTAAGTTGAAACCCTAAATCCTTAACCCTTTATCCTTTCCCACACCGTAATCACAACCCTCACCCCATCCCTAAGCCTTCCTTGCCTTGCTCAAGTTAACTGCATAATTGACTGATCGTGGTCTATCATGGTTTGGTCGATTCTCCTATTAGCATCGATCGGTGGCAATTGATTCACCCTCCTTGGTCAACTTGGTTGCTTATGGCCCCAGCAACTATTTAGAAAAATTCAAATAATTTCTATTCTTTTATTATGTTTAATTAAACTATTATTCTTTTATTTTGAGTTAAATAAGCCCTTATGATTAATAGTTAATTAATTGTCATTAGTAAAAATGCCATTTGTCATTTTGTTCCATGTGTTATTGATGTTACATGATGACATGATATACTGATGTGGTTGTAAACACTAAAAAAATTTATAATAAAATTTTATAAACGAAAATAAACAACAAATAAAAAATAAAAATGAAAAAAATGAAATAAAAAAAATAGAAGAGAGAGAGGGGTACGACTGGCAGGGCACCACCTTCTCTTTGCCAAACACGAAAAACTCGCGTCTGGCAAAGTAGTGGGAAGACACCCCTACAAGAGCCAAAAATCGAGTATAAAGGAAGGGGACAACAACCGAAAACAAACAGAGAAAAATCCCTCACAGTAAAAAACCTAGCCTCTAGCAGCCAGAAACAATCCACAAAAAATAAAAAAAAAAACAAATAATACCCAAAAAAAATACCAAAAAAGAAAAAACGTGTGTAGTGAGAGTGGGGGGAAACGATTGGGTTTTCGAAGAATGGGGGATTTTTGGTTGATTTTTTTTTGTAGCGGAGATCTGAACGGTCGTCGATTTTAGAGAGAAAGAGTTAGGGCTTGGGTTTGCTACCGGTACAAGGAAGGAGTCGACGCCGGTAGGAGAAGGAAGAGAGAGAGAAAGATCTGGTGGGAAGTCGACGTCGGAGAAGAAAGATTCGGTTTCTAGTGAGGGGATTTTAGAGACAAGATAGAGCGACGGTAGATAGGGAGAGAAGGAGCTCCGGCGTAGGGAAGAGAGGGGAGAGACAAGCCGAGCGGTAGTAGAGAAGGAAAGAAAGAGAACGTCGGCAAAAGAAGAAAAACCGAGTGATCGCTAGTTGTTGGTGCTGCCGACTATCGCGCCACCAGATCTGACGAAAGGCAACCCACAGCAAGGAAGGAAATATTTCACCACCGATCAGGGGGAAAAGAGTTGGGTTTGCCGCTAGTTAGGAGGAGCTTTGGGTCCTGTCGCCAATGGGTATAAAGAAAGAAAGAGAGAAGAGAGGAGTCGGCACCGGTGAGAGAGAGGAGAGGAGAAAGGTGATTTTTTTAGAGAGAGAAGAGAGAATCCGACGGGTAGAGAGAGAATGTGAGAGGAGAAAATGAGAAGAAAGGCAAAAAAAAGAGGTTTACATAGTTAGGCTTGGTGTATGTGAAACGGCGTCGTTTTGGGCATTTGCAGGCTGTTGGACAGGGACCAGACGGTGAGCTTTGAAAGGCAAACCAATTAGGCCAGACTAATCGTGTTAGGCTACTGTCAACCCACTGAAGGTATACATTTTTTGTTTGGTTTTGATTTTGTGGTTGTGCTGGGCCCAATGTTTAGGTAGAAAGACAAATCAGTTTTAGTAGGTTATTAGGTAGAATAAAAAAGATAAGATACATATAAAAATGATTAAATGTTAAGAGAGAACATAAATTAAAAAAAATAGCAAATTAAAAATTAAATAATAGATGAGAATAAATTAGGAAGAATTATAATTAAAATGTAATGAAACAAAAATATGAAATATATTAAAAAAAAGGTTTATATAAAATGGAGAGGGATATAGATGAAGAAAGAACGAAATTAGGATAAGATAAAGAATTATCACCAAATTGTTTAATTTAATACCGATGATGGGATGATCAGTCAGGACGCGAGAAGTCGCAATCTCGGGCTAATTTTTCCTAAGTTCGGGATCCGAATTAAGGCTCCACCAGTATGATGGGAGGGCCTTGATTTCGAGGTTTCGAGATTTTTAATTTTAAATAAATAAAACTATAATGAAAAAATAAAAAACATAATAATAAAATAAAAATAAACTTCAAAAGCATATCATATATTTCTATTGCATCATGCATATCATTGCATATAGATATTTTTGTTTACGAGCATAAGTCCCGATGATGGGATTTTCTGAAGATCTTGCGAAGGCGAGTTTCTCTCAAAAAACTCCCTAGGTTAAAGGACATCATCGGGTCCCACCAGTATGATGGGAGGGCTCGGGAAACATCTTTAATAAAAAGGCTTTTGCTCGTAATAGGTTCATATTTACGAAAACATTATTTTTAAAGAAAACGTACGATAACCCCGATGATGGAATTTATTCGTTAAATTTGCGAAGGAGAGTTTCTCGGATAATTCCCTAGGTGAGAGAACACCCTGGATCCCACCAGTATGATGGACGAATTCGAAGAATGTCCTCGATAAAAGGTTATTCGTTCGATATTTTTTGTCTCATACCATGCATTTCATCTTACCTCACATTTGCATTCCATTTTAGGTTGAATAGGAGATAAAATAAGTGAATAATAGTTACGAAAATAAAATGAACTTAAAAATTAAAGCCTAATAAGATAATCTAAAAATAGTACCGTTCATGGAAAGGGCGTCCCGAGGGTGCTAATCCTTCTCCAGGTGTAATCGTACCCCCGAACTTAGATCAAAAAAAATGTAAACCAGTTTAAGGTTCTTCGACGGGCTTAAAATTAATTTAAGACTTCGTCAATTGGAATCGAGTCAATAGGTGGTCAATCACACCTAGTAAAAAAGATTGATGACGACTCCTACTTTTAGAGTTTTCATCGCGTCTGGCTGTCGGGTTCCTAAACCCGCACGTTACGACAGTGGTATGATGATAGGATCATGTTATATTTTTAACCTTCCACGTCAATGTCACGTAAGTATAAAATAACAAATGACATTTTGATTGATAACAATTAGTCAACCATTAGTTGCAAAAGTATATTTTATCTAAAATAAAAATTTAATGACTTGATTGAATATAATAAAAAAATAAAAACTTATTTAAATTTTTTAAAAATAATTAAAGGTTTTTCAAGCATTGTACTTTTTTTTCTCATCTAAAAGAATGATCTTTTCCTAAAAAGGAAATCGAAAATCTATTAATTGTTTGTAAAGTAGAAAAAAAATGAAATTGAATAAGAACTTGAAATTGTTTCCATGTGTAGCATGATAATAATTGTATCGTATCCTAGCTTTATATATATGCCCCAAACGCCCAAAATATGCTCCTTTTCTCACATAAAATTTTATAATATTTTAAAAAATTCTTAAACTATTTAAAAATATTTAAATAAGTTCTTATTCTTTTATTATATTTAATTAAATTATTTTACTTTTATTTTAAGTCAAATAAGCTTTATGACTAATGATTGATTAAAAAGGTATTTGGTATGTGTAGAGTAAATCACTTTATAGGAATTTTAATTAACAAGAACGGCTTTGCACCGTTTTTTTTTTTATAATTAGAGAAAGGGGGATTCGAACCTTACTCTTAAGGTAAGGCTTTACACCATTTTGTATGCTAAGATGTTGGAGATGTAACTTTCCATGGATATCATATTGCAACCATAGGGGGGAAGGTGATTCCCTCTTGGATTGGAAGGAATGTTACTTTTCCATGATTAAGGGAAAATAAAGTGGACTAAAATGACAAGAAGCCCCTTGAGCTGAACTCTTTAGAGAGGAAAAAAGGGTGTCATTTGAATTTGGTGATGGAAGCAAGGAGGAAAGAGAGAGAAAAAAAAAGAAGAGAACTGAAAAAGAACCCTGAGCTCATTGAGAACGACGATGGGTGTAGCTGTGTGGGAAGTAAAGAGAAAAAAATGAAAGAAAGAAAAAGAAAAAGGGTGGTGGGTTGTGCGGGAACTTAGATACCTAATATAACTTGAAGAAAAGGTAGCCATGCTACACTTTTAATATTAATCAATTAACTGTTTTTAACTAATTAAATTAATTAATATTTTTATAAAATAATTTTAATTAACTAATTTAATTCTTTAAAATTTAACTAATTTATTAAAAATAAATATTTAATAATTTCCCAAATTTTTATATTTAAAAAATTAGTATTCAAATATTATGTTATTTTGTCTATTATTTATTATTTTAAGGAATCAAGTTGAAAAGGTTAAAAATTTATATTAAAAAAATATAAATTTATTCAATTTTATATTTTCAAATATAAAGATAATTTTGTAAATTTACACTATATTTTTAGTACAAACTAAACACTATAATGCGATCATATTCTCTACAATCATCACTTTCCTATGTTATACCAAATGCTACAAAGTTATCTTCCCAACCATCATTATTCCAACCATCAACCATGTTTTTCTTCTTTCTTTTTTGTTTTATGCATTCTATCTTCTACTTATTATGTTTTTCTTTTTACTGTTATGTGGATTTTATTTTTCATGATTTTAGCCTTTAAAAGTTAAATACTTATTATGTAATTCTCAAATATAAATTGTAATGTTGCACCATTAGTTGTTGCTTAAAATTTCATTAATGTACTATTTTTTATTAATATTAATTATATAAAAAAATTATCTTGAATATATATGTTTTATATACGTTACATTTTATATTTAGTTGAAAGAAAATTATCTTAAATATATAAGAGGAAATTATATTGAGTATTTAATCTTTAAACAATTTTGATTATATAAGAGAAAATTATTAATCATGTATATCGTATTTAACTATTTATATTTTTTACGTTATAGTTTTATATTTAGTATTTTACATTTAAATAGAAATAAAACAAGAATATTAGAAATTGATTGTATTAATTTTTTAAGCTTGATTAAAATATAAATAAGTTGAAAATAATTGACAAATAATTTTTAAAAAAATATGTAAATTATTTAAATAATTCTCTTGCACTTGAGCCAGTAAGTCTCAATGCTTTAACTTATGAACAAGTGCAAGAAATATTATAGATCACAACTTTTTTAAAGGATTATTATAATTTTTTTTTATTTTTTTACATGTTATATAAAATTATTGTCTATTACGAATTTTTTTATTATTAGTTAAGTTCAACATATTAGTTTTAAAAGATTTTAATCCTTATTCTTCTTCGTCTTTGGTCTCTCCAATAAAAGTTGACTAACTTCGTCTTGTTAGTCAGTATGTCTTTTGTCATTTTATCTTCCGTGGCATTAATATAGCATGTTGATGTTATAAGATAAAATAAACATATGACATTTTTTGTACTCTACGTTAACATCGTGTGAATAAAAATGAAAAGTGACATTTTGATTAATATATTAATTAGTTAATCAATATTTGATTCAAAATAAAAATATAGTAACTTGATTAAAAATAAAAAAAATAAAAATTTATTTAAATATTTTAAATAATTTAAAGATTTTTCAAACATTATATAATTTTTTTTCTCATCTAAAGAATGAGTTTTGCCTCAAATGGAAATCGAAAATTGCAAAATAGAAAAAAATAAAACTGAATAAGAACTTGAAACCGTTTCCAGTGATCGTGTCGTATCCTACCTTTCCATATATGCCCCAAATGGCCAGAGTATGCTCCCTCTCTCACACAAAATCCCATAACCGGAACTGCTTATATGAGGCGCTTGACTCGCCCACTCGCCCCAGTCTACTCGCCCCAGGTAGTCCGCTCTATCGTACTCAAAGCCACTTTCGCTCCTCCTTTTTCACAAACAATCTTGCCTCTTCACCATTTCAAACAATTCACGCTCCTCAAACCCCTAGAATTTACCACCTCTGCCACCACCGCTAACCGTCCCAATTACAAACCGAAACCGCCGGCAATGGAGCCGAAACCGACTGAATCAGATCCCACGTCCGGCGAGGACTTCGTCCACATCGAAAACCCTAACCCTAATGTCACGGACGCATTAAGCGAGAGCATCGTGAAAGTTGAAGAAGAAGAGGAAGAAGAAGAAGAGATGCAAAACGAGGATTACGATAGCACTAACAGCGACGCCGTTTCGAGGAGCAAAAGATCTGATTCTTCGGATAGAAGGAAGGTGGAGCTCCCCGAGGAGCTTTCGAGGAGCGTGATGGTTCTCACATGCGAGTCCTCCGCCGAGGGCGGCAATTGCGATGTGTACTTGGTTGGGACTGCGCATGTCTCTCAGGCACGTGCCGGTTCTGGTTTCTGTTTGGTTAACGAGAAAATGTTGGAAACTGATCGAATTTAAAATTTAGGATTTTAAAAATGAAAATCTCTAAAGGAACTGAGAATTGTTAGTAATTTCTTAGATGGGCATTTAGTCTTGAAGAGGGAGATTAATATGTAGTTATTGCGGCTTTACAGGAATCATGCAGAGAAGTTGAAGCTGTAATCAGTTTTTTGAAACCTCAGGTGCTTCTCTTCTGAAACTAACTAACATTTGTATCATGGATGGATCATTTAGCAGGTTAGCTGCCTGCTTTCATACTGTTTTAGGACCTGCATTTTCACCTCAGTAATTCACTTGAATTTTGAAGCACATACGAATTTTCCAATTGTTGTTCTACAGGTTGTTTTCTTGGAGTTATGCTCAAGTCGAGTTGCTGTGCTTACCCCCCAGAATTTAAAGGTTTGTACTCAGATGTTGTTCCTTTTTTTTTTTTAATAATTTCGTTGCGTTGAGGAAAGGATTCACATGACGCTTCAGGGTATTGAAAACTGAAGAAATAAGCTTTTCTACCTTGTTTTCCATCTTGCTGCATTTTTTTAATCTTCTTGTGTATTCTCCAATTATCTTCCCATATCACAGTTATGACAACCAGGCTTTTGTTTTGATGGCATAACTGTTTGGCTGGTGTTGCATCCTTTATAGGCTTTAATATTCAGCTGCGAAATTTTTATCTTCAAACATACTAACTTAAGATCTACCAGGTGCCAACCATGGGAGAAATGATAGATATGTGGAAGAAAAAGCATAACATGTTTGGTATCCTTTATAGTTGGTTTCTTGCCAAGGTATGTTACTTATTGAATCTTTTATCCAGAGTTCACCATGGGAATTGTTTGTTTTTGCTCATCAAGTAAGCAAATTTATGTGTCCTCAATCATTTTTCAATAGGTTGCTAGTAAGCTTGAGGTTTTCCCTGGGTCTGAATTTCGTGTGGCATTTGAAGAAGCAATGAAGTATGGTGGCAAGGTGATTCTTGGTGATCGTCCTGTACAGGTAAGATATGTGATTGGTTGCTCGGTGTTATTACTTCCTAAAAAATAAATATTATTCTCTACAGTTGTTTAAAACTCAAACTTTTGTGGTACAATTTACTTAATGTACAGGGGAAACTGTTGAGCCAGCGTTTCTCATCCTAATTATTTTTATAAAACCCTTAAATAACTACTGTCGGTTGCTTAATAATGTGTATAATCCTTGTCGTACTGCTGAAGCTATACATGGCAGTACAACTGTTCTCTCAACAGTTTGTACTATGGTGGCATTTTATGTTCATTTATCTTTAATCTTGACCTGCAAGTATTTTCAAAGATTTGATTGGATGAAACAGATTACATTGCGGAGAACTTGGGGGAAAATGCCACTTTGGCATAAGACAAAATTATTGTATTCCTTACTTTTTCAAGCAGTCTTCTTGCCAAGCCCTGAAGAACTTAATAAAATGGTGAACTTTCTTTCTTATTCTCTTATTTCATTATCAGTCAATATGCTTTATTTACATTTTCATATTTTAAAGCACTTACAGTTTTGAAGAAAAAAAATCCATTTTTGTGATGCTAAAATGTTTTGTATATTCAGCTGAAGGACATGGATGATGTTGACATGCTGACTCTTGTGATTCAAGAAATGAGCAAGGAATTCCCAACTCTAATGGAAACTCTTGTACATGAACGAGACCAGTTAGTATACTTTTGCTCCTTTAAATGCGTATCAGATTATTAGTATTAGTGTTTTGGACTTCTCTTGACTGCAAAACTAAAATGTGTGGTTTTCATTTTTCTCTTCAAATTTTATAACTATTTACTAGTTTTTGGCATACCACTATGTGGGTGGAAGAGGAAAAATAGGTGAAAAGAAGCAAAGATTATGTAGGTGGAAGAGGAAAAATAGGTGAAAAGAAACAAAAGGTAAGAAAAAATAGATGGAAGAAAAAAGAAGTTACCTAATTATAGGAATGGGCAGATATCTTAAATTGCATGGGTGAAAATTTAGAAAAATTAAATTAAAAATTACTAAATCCTCATTAATAGAAATATCAAATGACATTTATATTCTTTATTTTATGTATTTATTATGATTTAATTTGTTTTTGATAATTTGACAAACTGAGCCACTGTGCCTTGACTCGACACAACAAACTCAGTCAGGGACATTCTAAATGGTACAAGATGATTCAAGTCTGTGGATGTAGTTTTTGCTTAGCCTTGTTTGATATTTGTTGCACAAACAATAATTGTTATGCTTGTGGGATTAATATTGTCTTCAACCTGCATGCCCATTCAGGTACATGTCATCCACATTGCATAGAATTGCGAGTGAGCATAGTTCAGTTGTGGCAGTCGTTGGTAAGGGGCACTTGCAAGGAATTAGGAAGCATTGGAAGCAGCCTGTTTCGATGAATGATCTCATGGCAATTCCTTCACAGAAACCCACAGTTTCAACTGGCAAAATTCTGGCATCCCTGGGCATTGCCGCTGCTGGGGTGGCTATCATTTCGGGCATCTATTTTGCATGCAAGAAATGAATCCACTACTAGAATTTTGATTGAGCAAATTACCAAGCTTGCAATCTGTGTAAAAAAAACTCTGAGCTTCCAATTCAAAACTTATGGACTAAAATCCATATTTTTAAAATTTAAATGTCGGGCCAACTTTTAACAAAAGCAAAGCAATATACTTGTTATTTTTGCTAGAAATGATCTGCAATTCAATAAAGTTGTGTTAAAATTAATTTTATTATCTTATATTCTTGTTTATAATTATAATATTCATTTTATTACTAATACTTCTTAATTATGTAGCTTTTTATTTATTAAGTTTTTGTAGGTTTTGTATATTAAAAGTAAAGGGACTGTCGAATTAAAATATAAAATTAAAAAATATTTCGGAGCTGTTTTCACCTCCGATTTATTTATTTTTACTTTATAATAGTAATTATATGTACATTACATGCAAAGTATTCGGGGGTTTGATTTGATGAATATTCGAGTCAACATGGGTTCGATTCAATGAATTTTTTATTTTGATTTGTTCACTGTCTTAGTCAAGTTCAAATTATTTGATTAACGTACTAAGTCCAAATTTAATAATATTGGATCTAAGTGTCATAGATTTGGAACTTTAGTCAAGTTACGTGTGGCGTTATAGTCTTATGTTCATAAAATTAAGTAAGCTTAAATGAGGTTTCTTGATGATCGGTGCGAGAACGTAAAGTAAATGAATATTAAGAAAAAGATTAGAGAAAATAAATAAATATTATTACTCTAATAAGAATAAAATAAAGTATTTAAAATTTAAGCACAAAGTAAATTACTTTATTCAACAAACTTGATTTGATTGCTTTACAATAACTCTTAAGGTTGTTATTTATAATAATTTACATAACCTAAACTTGATGTGCAAGTAAAAATAAATATGAAAATATTTAATCCAAATTTTTTTGGATGCGCAAGTAAAAATAAATATGAAAGCATCTAATCCAAACTTTTTTTAACTACAAAAAAAGTAAGTCTTAAAACTATCCTCATTGATGAGCAAGTAATCAACCAGGAAGATTTTACTTTTGAAAAGTATTCTAATTGCCCAATAATACTTTACTTGGCTGCTAAGGTGACAACTGATGGACCCTTACATGTGGACTGGCTTGACAATCCATACGTATTGAACTAATCACGGATCTACGGATCGTGACACAAGTGGTTCGTGAGTAGTATCAAGTTTTTGAATTCATTATACATATTTCATAGTTTTATTTGAATTTTTAAATTTGTTAATATTTTAAAAAATTGGGTACACATATAAATAAAAATATCATATTTATTTAAATATTTTATAATTTAATTTAAATTCGAATTCAAGTTGAATTTTGAGTTTTTTTTTATAAATTAATGATAATTGAGTTTAATCAAATTAAGTTTCAAATCTCTTATATAAACTAATGATAATTTAATTTAATCCAGTCAAATTTGAGTACAAGGATTATTTTTCGAGTTGCAATCAAGCCAAAAAAGATTGACTGAGCTAGAGTCGAGCTCGAACGTTGAGTTCTTTAATCGAGCAGAGCTCGGGGGTCTTGGCACTGTATCTACTTCGACCCGACGAATTGAACTATTGAGCTGAGCTGGGCGTAGATCTCACTTGTAGCGTTAAAAGTGATCTGGGCTTGTACCAATAACAGTACTATTGGCACAACTTTTTACCAAGAAAAGCTCAAAAGCCCAAAAAATTGTAGGCTTCTAATCAACCCCTAGGCCCAAAAAAGCCCAGTATGAGTAGGCAGCCCTATTAACCGACAACAAAACTGACAAAAACCAATAGAAAAAAGAAAAAGAAAAACAGTTGGATCGTCGTGAGCTAAAAAAAGGGCAACTCAGCTTAAAGCAGATCGCCCTGTCTTTTAATGTTCTACTATAAATAAAGTGCTTCAATGCAACTCGCTCTTCCCAGTTCCATCTCTCGGTAATCAGTTTACTTACCTTTATGTACTTCAAGCGTAAAAGGAAACCCGTATTCAATTCTCCCTCTACTCCCAGTCGTTTCCTTTTTTACTTTAAGAAAATGCTCAAAATTCTCAATCTAACTCCATCACGCATCAAAGATCTTCTTTTAATATTTTCCCTTTTTATTTCCATTTTTCTCGTCTTCCGCCACCCCCAAGCCCCTCTCCCTCTCGCCACAACGGCCCCGTTCCCTTCACCCACGTGCCGCCATCACCTCTTCTTTTCCATTGCTTGCTCCTCAAACTCCTTCCCCCACCGAAGCTCCTACATTCGCCTCTGGTACACTCCACGCGCTACCCGTGCCGTCGCCTTCCTCGACCAACCTGTCTCCTCTTTGGTGGACCCCACTCTCCCTCCCGTCATGGTGTCCGGCGACACCAAATCATTCCCTTACACCTTTAAGGGTGGTCTCCGTTCGGCTATACGCGTGGCGCGTGTAGTCAAAGAGGCGGTTGAACGCAACGAAACGGGAATCAGGTGGTTCGTGTTCGGGGACGACGACACTGTTTTTATCGTGGACAATTTGGTAAAAGTGCTTTCCAAATACGATCACGAGAAGTGGTTTTACGTTGGGAGCAATTCTGAGAGTTACGAGCAAAATTTGAAATACTCTTTTGACATGGCGTTTGGCGGGGGAGGGTTCGCTATCAGTTACTCCTTGGGAAAGGTTTTGGCTAGGGTTTTGGACTCTTGCTTGATGAGGTACGCTCACTTGTACGGAAGCGATGCTAGGGTTTGGTCTTGTTTGGCTGAGCTTGGCGTAGGTTTGACTCATGAACGTGGTTTCCATCAGGTAATTATTAAAATCTTTAAACAGCTTATATTAAGATGTTGATCTTAGCATTTCTGTTATTGTTTTGGGTGATATTAATTGCAGTTTTGTAGTTAGATTGTAATATGAATTGGTGTAAAAATCGAAAGTATATTAAGTTTATGTGCTCAAGGTTAATTATTTATTTGAACAGACGCTCCCAATAGAATTGTTGGATAAGGTAGTTAACTGTTTGCTTGAAAAAGGGTGTTTTTTGTACCTTGTGAAATTTATTTAATAAAAACTTCTATCACACAACAAATATACGTTAATAATTTCTTGTTGTGCATTGCAATATTTCATATTGAAGTTTTCCAGGAAATATTCAGTATCAATTGATGGTGGTTTCTAGTGGTTTTGTTATATCCTAGAGGTGGCTTTGCTATGAACCTGGCAATAAATATTTTTAAGAGAGCAGGAAATCCTTATCCATAGTGATTGAATCATGCCTCAAACCTACAAACTCTTGGATTTTAATTCCTAAATCCCCACTAGCCAAACAGATTTGAGTCTTGCTGTTGGCGAGTTCTGCTCAGAGGCGTTTCTTATTGCTTCAGCTGCTATGGATGCCTTTTCTTTTCGAACATGATGATATGTCATTGTGGGCCTGTTGGATGATTTATTATCTTACTTGAGCATGTACAAGAGAGTGGAAAGAAAATCTGAACTAGATATTTTTCAAGAGGCTTAAATGCTGTTGTGTTGGTTTTGAGATTTGACTGGTTTGTACTTGGCTGTTTCAGTTCTGTCCATGGTTTTCTGGAAGAGGGTACTGCATGGTTGATTTTAGCTTAGATGCTTTGAAGGTTGGTGATTGAGTTTAAAAGAAAATTTTGGTGTATTTATTTATGTACTTTCTCCAGGTTGACATGCGGGGTAATCTTTTTGGAATGCTTACTGCTCATCCATTATCACCTCTGGTATCTCTTCATCACTTGGATGCTATGGAGCCAGTCTTCCCAAATATGAGCAAGGCTCAAGCTCTGGAACACTTCTTTAAAGCTGTGAATGTTGATTCTTCCAGGATTTTGCAGCAAACTGTCTGCTATGATCGTTTCAATTCATTGACTGTTTCAGTTGCATGGGGTTATGCTATTCAGCTTTATGAAGGCAATCAGCTCCTTCCGGATCTCCTTTCACTGCAGAAAACCTTTTCCCCATGGAAGAGAGGTGCGAATGTTGGGGCTCACTTTATGTTCAATACAAGAGAATTTCCTAAAGATTCATGTAAAAGACCCTTAGGATTTTTCCTAGAAAGTGTTGGGTCAGACAAAAATGTTGTCTGGAGCATTTATACCAGGTATTCTGATGGAAATTGTGTCAGAACTGATGCAATAAAGAACCTCAAGGAGGTGAAAGTGGTCTCACAGAAGCTGGAGCTTGATATGGAGCAGGTATTAATAAACTGATTGGTTGACCCTTGGAAGTTTAAACTTTTAGCCATTTTATTTCATTTTCAATGTTCCTCTGCATTTTTTGTTGTTGTCTTTGAAATTATTGCCATTTTACAAATTTATCCCCCTCTGTTCCAGATAATGGCTCCTCGTCGCCAGTGCTGTGAGATTTTGCCTTCATATAATGAATCAATGGTTATCAACATTAGAAAGTGTGGAATTGATGAACTGATATCCATGAATGCATAGCACTTCTACCAAGATGACTGCTGTTGTGTGAAAAACTGAAGCAGGCACAAAGCATGCAGAACTTCAATCAAACTTCTGCTCAATTTATATTGTAAACTGTGAGGTAATTTCTTGTCAATTTAGATGGTCTTTGTTGAAATGAATGGCTTTAATCTAACCTCCTTGATCTGCAAATTCAGTTTCATGCAATGTTTCCCACATAGCAGCTAAGGGCTTAGTTGTTGGTGTTGGTACATGTGGAAAATGCCCTTTTCCATTTTAACTATAATCATCATATGTGAGTTCCTTTTGTGTATTGACCTGAAAGCCTAATGTTTCAGCTGGTGAAATCTTGTAGATTCCAACTGACTTATAAGTCTTCTGTATGGTTGAGATCTCCAAGCCTTGTAGAACTGGTATTTTCTCACTAACTCTAATGCATTTTCTAATAATTGCTATGCCTTATCTTCAGGAGAGGAAGCTAATGACTAAAGGTGGCCATGGGTCTTTGGTTTTAGCATTCAGTGACCATCACGAGAAATAGTGAATGACCTGGATCAAAAGGAGACTGCTCCAACAATCTTACCTTCTAAGATTTGGCGAATGGTGACTTAGGAATTGGCTGCTTTTTGTTAAATTGATTGGCCTAATTAATCTACTGCTTACCTCTGGAGGTATGTGAAGAAAGATGACAACAATAATCTAAACACATCATCAAAAAAAAAAAAATCGATGCTGATTAGCATGTAGCCGAATGTTATCATCTTGTGAAGTAAATAAAATTTTGGTGAAGTGAATAATGTTGATTTTATTCTTAATGTCAAGTAAGCGATGTCTGATTGTGCGGGAAAAGTTTCTTGGGGATGTGATATATGAGTGGTTGAATTGGATATATTTTGTGATTTGCACACTGACGATAAGCCATTATTGCAGATCAGGGGCCAGCTCGTGATTTTGGTACAAGGTATTGTCTTAATGTTTGCAGTCTCTCGTTTCCTTGGAGTCTGAACTCTGCCTTCACGCCCTTTGTTCATTCTCTTTTATATTTCATTCGCGATTTTTAAACCGAAACGTTTGTGAAAATGAAATTTGCACCCTCTTTTGTTTCAGTACAACGATTTTCACACCCTTGATTTTGTCTTTGAATGCCGAGAAGCAGGCTGGTAAGGGGGATCAAAAATGGATTGCCACCTGCTTTGAGGACTTCTAAGATAGATTGCGACGCCGATTTCGTTAAGGTTCCTTGTGTAACGTACGAGAAATGAAAACTGAAAAAAAAAAGAAAGAAACCGACATGAACTTGTATTTAATCTCGAGGTGGACCACTTCAATTAATTAAGCACAGCGTGTGTACGTAATTCATTTTTTTTAACTTCTCAATGCTTTTAAAATATATCACTATTTTTTATTTGGGTTATTTTTTTAATTAGATTTATTATTACGACTAAACTAAAACAACCATGTGGACGGGGCGAGGATTTGGATCCGATCCTTCCGTTCCAGGTGGCTTGAGCCTCCCTTAGCACATGGTTAGTTTCTTCAAAGTTCAACAATCAGTGATTTTTACGAAAACAGCGTTGGACTTTCAGCTAAAGTGGTTGTCATTTTTCCTTTTTTAATTTTTCCTAGGGAAAAAATATTTGTTTTCTTAAACATGTAAAGATGGTACTGGAATTATTAGTTTAATAACAGTGCATGACTTAACCCATGGAAAGGGTCCCAAGTCCCAACCAACCTTTGGTCGTTAAGAAAAACTAGTCTCCGCCGCATTGGTCAATTTTCAACCTGATCAAGTCTTGGGGAAGGGTCTGGTCGCTGGTGAGCCCACCACCAGCTGGGCATTTCTCATTCGCAGAGAGGATCGAACGTCTTTTAATTTGGCTGCCAAACCCATGTTTTTATTGCTTCCTTCCTTCCTCGTATGCCCAAATAACTAAATTGAAGCGTCCAAATGTGTATGTTCCATGTATTCGCCGTTGATTACGTTACAAAACGACGGGTATATAAAAGATACCTATGTATGTATGTCTATGTGCCTTAAAATGCCAAGGTAACACAACTTTTTTGAAGGTCCAAAGAGCAGAATCCTTCCTGTACCTCAAGTCATCTCTTCTTCTTCTTCCATCAACATTGAAAAATGCAGCTTTTTAAGTTGCTATCCAAAACCCAATCTTCTTCTCATCTGCTAAACTTCATTTTGATCTCATCTTCTGTTTGTCTCACCTTTATTATTGCGTCAGTATTCTTAGTCCACAACGCGAAGCCGCCTCTACGTGTATATTCTTCCCCCCAAGATGTTCATGCACCGACTGCTATGGAACATATTGTTTTCGGGATTGCTTCAAACCAGAAATCATGGCCAAAGCGAAAGGAGTATGCTAAGCTATGGTGGAAGCCTCGTCAAATGCGTGGATGTGTGTTTCTTGAAAGCATGCCCCCTAATGCAACTTCAAGGGATGATAACAGTACTCTGCCTCCAATATGCATCTCCGAGGACACTTCAAGTTTTCGTTACACTTACAGAGGTGGTCTCCGATCTGCAATTCGCGTGGCACGCGTAATTTTAGAGACCGTTGCCCTTAATCATTCTAATGTACGATGGTACGTTTTTGGGGATGATGACACCGTGTTCTTTCCAGAGAATTTGGCAAAGACACTTTCCAAATATGACCATCGACTTTGGTACTACGTTGGGGCTGGCTCGGAGATTTATGAACAGAACAGGGTGTTCGGCTTTGGAATGGCATTTGGTGGAGCAGGCTTTGCTATAAGTTATCCTCTGGCTAAAGTTCTGGCCAAAGTTTTGGATTCCTGTATAGATCGATATCCTCATCTGTATGGAAGTGATTCCAGGGTCTACTCTTGCTTGACAGAGCTTGGTGTTGGATTGACACGCGAGCCTGGCTTTCATCAGGTATCAATTGGTTAAATTTTAAGTAAATAATTACTATGAGTTTTGACTGTTGATGTCTGCAAAGCTATGTTCATCTGGTAAATTTAGCACTGACAATTAGTATGAAAGTAAATTTTGTGTTTCTGAAAATTTTTTGGTTATGTTGAATTTCAACCAGTTTGATGTCCGGGGTAATGCACTTGGTTTGTTGGCTGCCCATCCATTGACACCCTTGGTATCCTTCCATCACATAGATCACATGGACCCAATCTTCCCTAATATGACTCGTATTAAGGCTATGGAACATTTACTTCAGGCTGCAAATGTTGATTCTCAGAGAATTTTGCAACGAACAGTCTGCTATGATCGTTGGTTTTCATGGACGATTTCAGTGTCATGGGGTTATGCTGTTCAAGTATATGGCAAACACATGTATTTACCAGATGTTCTCCCTGTGCAAGAAACATTCAGGCAGTGGAAGAAGGGAACTGGTTTAGCAGGAGTCTACACTTTTAACACGAGAGAAGTTCACCCAGATCCTTGCCATAGACCCACAACTTTCTTTTTGGACAGTGTATCTTCTAGTAAGGCTGGAATTAAGAGTGTTTACAGGCAATCTTATGAAAATTGCACAATTGACATGGGTTCACCAAGGAAACTTGAAGAAATCAGAGTCTCCACGAAGAAGCTAGACCTCAATTATAACCAGGTATCACTTAGTTTTAATCTTACCTGATGCCCTTTTTAATGCAGTTATAATTACAATCGAGGTTCATGCTATCTTTTCTTGTCTTAAGATGCAGGCACCGAGAAGGCATTGTTGCGACGTGTTACCTTCTACATCTGGCAAACTTTTGGACATTGCAATAAGGGAATGCAGTTATGATGAACTAATTTACATGCATCCATAGATTCTAAACTTCAAGTAATGCTTATGGTTAATACGACCAATACCATAGACATAGAGATCATCAAGGCATTACTAATTAATCTTGCATATCAAGATAGTTTTCCCAAATGTTAATACAATAACAGGATCTGCAAGTCATATGGACAGAGCCCCTTAGATCCTGAATTAGATTCAGTTTCCATCTGTAATGGCATGCTCGGAAAGTTGAAGGGATCCTTTGTGTGCGTTGGACACGATCAGCTGCTGACAGTTCAAGCATGGTCTTCACTTTTACAGATTTTGAGGGAAAGAGAGATGGGAAGTTTCCTAGGAAGAAATGTAGCTGTGGTCTAAAGAGAAGAATCAAACATACAACATCACAGAGTTGACAATACTGTAGCATGTTGAGGAACTTGTGAATTACTCAAAGGAAGTTCGTTTTTTAAATTGTTTCTTCTCATTAGTATTATACTTATTCCTTTTTGGTACGCATCTTGAAATTAACAATGCCATTTGCCCTAGTAGAAATTACAGAATAAAGCAAGAAGCAAACAAAGGGAAGATATCTGCAAAAATTTATGCCCTTTTTGAACTTTGCAGTCTGTACTTTTGGCATTATTGGTAGTTTGGGAGTGTTAGACGTAGAAATTGCAACTTCTTTTGGTACAAAAGCTAGAATTTTAGCAGTTCCTCCAGGCACCTGTTTGTAGAAACCCTACCTACAAAAGAAACCTGTTTGAGACTGGAGATAGACAAATCCCATGAGCACGAGCCTGTAATTTCTCGTGCTCGGGCACTTAAGAAGGTGGTCAGAATCTTGGATTACAGGCGTAAAATGTGAATATGTAATAGTAAACCCAAGGCAAAAGTTGAGGTCCAGAGCACAAGTTCCATTTATCTGGAACCTTGTTTTGTAGTTTTCTAAACGCGAATATTAGTTTAGTTTGGGATTTGACAAAGCATGAGTTTTCACTAGTTTTCAGGTCGCTTTTTCTAAGACCGGCCGCGCATTCTTAACCCATGAATATGTGTTATGCTTGATTATTCTATATTATCCCCCACGCATACGTGGATTCAATTCGACCAGTTGATAATCGATGGGAGCCCACGCTTATCTACTGGACTGTTCAACCCTAAAATGTAAAAAAATCATTCAACAAAGGTACGTAAATAGTCAGTTTCATATTAAAATTTCGAAAATCGAAATAATTGAACTTATTTTATCAAAAATATCAAACTCCTTTCGATTTGATGTGTTGGATTTTTTTAGTCATAATGATTTTACACATCCTTGAATTTTTCCTAAGGCGCAAAATACTTAGTAGTAGTTTCGTTGGCCCGCTGATCGTGTAGGCTAAGGCCCTCTCTGAACTTCTTAATCTGGACCTGTAGCTACTACTTAATGTTTATTCTCAGTATGAAGGTTGTGGCTTTCTGGGCTTTTGGCCCAAATTAATGTCTACAACACAAACAGCTTGGTTTTATGCTTCATTTTTTGGTAAAAAAGGCCGTGCAGATTTGGTGACAGTATGAGAACTAACGCAATGTGGTCGCAAAAGAAAATTCTTACAAGGCATGTTACAACAGAGCAACTTTTGGGAACAATTTTCTTCTCCTTGTAACGCTTGGTGTATACCTTAAAGTGAGCCTTTCAGCCCTTTTACATCATATGGCAGTAGTTGGGATCAAAGTTTGATTTTGAACTTGGATATTAAGCAAGTATCAGTCTCCTAAAAATAAGACTGAAGGAAAACTTCTTATCCTATCTCATTCATGATTTTATGCACAAAAAATAAACTTAAACTCAAATCAAGCCAAGATTAATATCGTTCATGTAAGACAGCATAATTAATGAGGAGTTGATAGATTCAAAATTCAAACTCAAATCCTGTAAAGATAGGTTCTAGAATGTTGACCATGATGATTGTTTATTTTCATTTGGAGTCTGTCAAAATTTACTCATTACAATTAAATTGGAAGCCGGCCAGTTAGTTGTTTAACCTGTTTGTAGCCCAAATGTGTTGGTTTCAGTTAGGAAATTCAGGTTGCTGATTCATAAGTCTTCTTTTGTACTTTAAAATATATACGATTGTTTCTTTTACTTGAATGGACTTAAAATATTACACTTTGCTTAGTATTTCTTGCCGGCAATATCTGATTGCACTATTCTTACTTCTTAGTGTCTTGTCAATGATAAGGAGTAAGGGTGATCTAGAGTAGTGCCTTCAGATTTGGACTAACCAACATCTCTTTGGATTTTCTTGCTGGACTTATGTGAGAGTTTCAGAGCAAGAAAAATTCATGAATTACGGTCGTAAGCTGATAAAGACAGGATGATCATATATAGTCTCTTTCCTGCACCTCCTCTTGATTAAAGTTCAACTCATTCACATTAGGCGTACCGCGTAATCAGCTTATATTCATCATCTAAAACTATTTTAACTGATGAACTAGATATAAAGCGAGTACTTAATAGCCTCTTCCTTGAAGAGATTCAAAGCAGGCAAAACTTCTCTGTGTCAAGACTATTATCACCAAATCACCGCTTGTTCTCCTTTCTCTGCTGCCTTTTAGCAGCACCAGTCCTGATGCAACCAATTGTCACAGTTACTTTGCTGTTACTCTTATTTTTTCCCCTTCTTTCTTCTATCTATGCCTCCGTAGCTGATCAAGGAAGGTTTTTCTTTTGTGATAGCGCCGGTAATTACACTACCAGGAGCATCTATGGGCAAAATGTAAACACCACTTTAAGTTCACTTGCAGCAAATGCTTCTTTAAATGGCTTCTATACTACCACAGTCGGCCAGGACTTGGATAAGGTTTATGGTCTTGTTCAGTGCAGAGGTGATGTCTCCAAAGAGGATTGCCAAACTTGTGTAGATACCGCAGCTAAAGAAATCAGCCAGTTCTGTCCCAACAAGACAGAAGCTATGATAGGCTATAACAATTGTTCATTGCGGTACTCAGACTGGCGTTTCTTTTCAACCGCCAGTAACTCTCCGATGTTCCCTATTTATAGTACAAGGAATGCAACTGACCCAGATCTTTTTGATCGTCAGCTGGCAGATTTGTTTAGAAACCTCTCATCCACTGCTGCATCCACTACTTCAAAATTTGCTGTTGGTAGCACTAGTTACTCAGATTTCAGTGATATATATGGTATGGTACAGTGTACCAGAGATTTAGCAGAAAATAGCTGCTCGAGTTGCCTCCAAGCAATCATCAGTTATATACCACAGTGCTGTAATCAAAGGCAAGGTGCTCGGATATTCACAATGAGTTGCAACCTTCGATTTGAGTTATATACCTTCTTTCTGGCACCATCACCACCAACTTCTCAAATACTGCCTCCACCACCTCCTCCGATTGAGCCCAAACCAATTCCTGGTTCAACAACAAATACAACCAATTCTCAAGGTAAGTTTTGGTGATTTTACCTCTTTATATCAGTTAGTTATATGTTGGCAAGGTTTTCTTTCTATGAACAAATTCATGGAAAGAGGGAAACTTTTTTATGACGACACCACTCCAATATGTGGTGAACAACTCAGATTCATGATTCAACAGGGACCGAACCATCCATCCGTATCCAATCACCATGCCTTGATAGAGGATTGATTAAAATGTTTGTTATTTCCAATTCCTTAATTTAATCAATTTGTCAGTTAGGATAGACTTTAATCATGTGAAATTTTAAAAAATATAATGCCTAGGATCGCAGTGCTAATGATGTTACAAATATTTCCTCTTATGCAGGGATGAAAAGCTCTTCGAAAACCATGGTTGTTGTTGCAGTTACATCTGTAGCAAGTGTTGCGTTGTTGGTGATACTTATAGTCTGCGGCTGCTTCTTTTGGAGAAAGGCCCAGAAAAGAGCAGCTGGTACGTACTGTAACTTAAAGCCAAAATCGACTCTTAGTTTGTATGATTCTAAATCTCAACCCACATATAAAGGCCAAGTATTAGGTTGTAAAATTCCATGCTTTTCTCCTCCTCATTCTGTTACCAACGAAAAGAATCTGACCTTCAAAGTATGGATGCACAATAAATTCAAACTGAGATTATGTCTTGTCCATATCCAGATGGTCATGACGATTATGAGACAAACATGGAATCTCTCTTGATTGGACTTGATACCCTTAAAGATGCAACAAGAAATTTCTCTGATGAATATAAACTTGGACAGGGTGGTTTCGGCCCAGTTTACAAGGTACTTTTTTCTTCACTCTATCTAGTCTATATGGCTTTACCCGTCATATTGTTAACCTGAATCATTGAACAAGCAAGCATTGTGTGCACCTCCAGGGAACATTGGTTGATGGAAGAGAAATCGCAGTGAAAAGGCTGTCAAGCAACTCGAGGCAAGGTCTAGAAGAGCTGAAAACGGAAGTAATGTTGGTTGCTAAACTGTTGCATCGCAACCTGGTAAAGCTGTTGGGCTTTTGTTTAGAAGAAGAAGAGAAGCTTCTTGTCTACGAATACCTGCCTAATGGAAGCTTGGACAAAACTTTATTCGGTATAAAATGTTTGATCTTCTTGTTTTAAATCATCTTTGGTGGTATATTTCTTTCCTGGTGAATTGTATCGTATGCTTCATATTGGACATTGCCATTTTCTACTAATGAGAAATTGAAACTTGGATGAGATAGATCAGAGCAAAAGGTTCAGTCTGGAATGGGAAAGACGACACAAAATTGTTGTTGGGATTGCAAGAGGGCTACTCTATCTGCACGAAGATTCTCAGCTCAGGATTATTCACCGGGATCTGAAAGCTAGTAATATTTAGTTAGATAGGCACATGAATCCCAAATATCTGATTTCGGTTTAGCAAAACTATTTGGCGAAAGCCAGACTCAAGGCAATACAAATCGGATTGCTGGAACATAGTAAGTCCACATTTTGGCCAATTATGGAACAAATTTGTACTTGAAAAGTATAAATAACAACTAGAAATGAATTGTTTGCATGTAGTGGGTACATGGCACCGGAGTATGCCAAGAATGGACACTTTTCAACCAAGTCTGACGTCTATAGCTTTGGCGTTTTGGTTCTAGAAATAGTAACAGGTCGAAAGAACTCTACTTTCCGCAGTTCAATAAATCTTCAAAGTCAGGTAAGTGCGTTGACAGGCATCGTTATTCTTCCTAAATGGTCTGTTTGTTAAACTGATCCGAACCGGGATGGTTTTGACTTCTTACAGGCTTGGTTACATTGGACCAATGGAACAGCTCTAGAGTTATTAGATCCAATCCTCAGCGATCAGTGGCCCAAGTTTGAAGTTATGAAGTGTATTCACATCGGACTGTTATGTGTTCAGGAAGCTGCAGCTGATAGACCTACAATGTCCGAGATTGTTATGATGCTTAGTAGTTACTCTATAACAGCTCCAGCGCCTTCCCGACCTGCGTTTTTTGTGTCGAAAGAAAATCTGACAACTGATTCAGCTGTACATTCTGATCCATCTCAATCCGGAGATTCTAATCCAGATTTAAGACAACGATCTGTCAATGAGGTTACGATCAGCGAATTACATCCTCGCTGATGCTTGACCTTCTAGGTAGAAGCCAATGCTTTCTTCGGTAGAAATCCATTTTTCTTTTGCTGTCAAGTACTGTTGTTGTTTATGGGATTTATTCATCAGTAGTTTAACTGAGTTCTGATCTCACCTTTTTTATCCTCATTTTTCTTTTCTTTTCTTTTTTGGGCATGGTTGGTATTGGAAGATCTTCAGATGACTAGCAGGGTATAATGCTAAAGGCAGTTTGTTCAGATCAAATTCTCTAAAACTCAATCTGGCTGAATTACAAATCCATTGATAGCATTGTTATTAATTCTTCATCTAAAGATTGCCATTTTTTTGTTCTGTTTTTGTTGCTTTGGGTAGAAAGAAAGGAAAGAGAAAAAACAGAGAGAAAGGGGTTTGATTAAAAGAACTTGCAAGTGATAATTTTTTTTGGAAATTTTAAGGTGAGTAAAAATTTATAATATTTTATCAAAATGTTGAGAGGATACTAAAATATTTTCATTTAAAGATTTTTTTTATTTGTTGTTAAATTAAAATCAAAATCTTAAATCATAATAATAATAATAATAATAATAATAAAGATATAAAAAACATTTCATGGAAATATTTAATTTATTGTACTTTTCTTATTTCTTTTGTTCTAAAAAATTTTATAAAAATTTTATAAAAAAATTTATAATTTACAATAAATTAACAAGCATACATTTAATCAAATAAATTATAATTTTAGAAATAAAAAATTATGACAGTTACAATAAAACATGAAAAATCAACAGCAGAAACATAATCACAGTATATTAAATATCACATCTAAATTTAATTTTGATATTTTTATAATAATTAATATCTATGTAAAAATTCTTTTTACTATTTTTATGTTAAAATAATAAAAAAAATTGATGAAGAACAAGTTTTGATTAGACCAGACCGTGTTACCAATAGAACTTTGATCTATGCTTAATGCTACGAACTACTTATATATTATATCTCTTGATGCCAAAAGCGATAGAATTATTTGGTTACATTTATTACTTTTCTATACCCAGTACTCTACACAACTGCACTAGGGTGTAGGGTCTTACAGTACAAAGACCTCAAAGATGGCTACTGTAAATTGTGCTAAAGGCATTTCATGATTAATAGTCACTTATGAGCGCTCTATGCATTACTATATTGCCAAAGGAATTAAAAAAAAAAAAACACAATTGCATCAAAATTTGATAAAAGAATTTCCAATGGGCATTGCAAGTTTTTGCTTGATACTCGCGTTAGTTACAAGTGAATAACAAAATCTTATATTTGCAAGTGAAAAGTTTGGCTTCCTGCTCCAAGTAAACTGACATGCAAAATGGTCAACTCAATGGCCAATCTAAACTGTTACCTTCATTGCTTACGGTCCAAGCACCTTCATTAATCTCATCAAACAGTTGGTGCCAGCCCCAACTCGTGTATCCAAAGAAAAACCAGTGGTCGTCTATAGATTGATTTCTGGCCTTTAGCTCTTCAATCTTAGCAACTGTGGCCAATTGGTCAAGAAAGTAGATGCCTGGAAGGACTTCTAGATACTGAGTTTCACTAATGCTCCTAGTTAGAGCAACAAGGGGCATTCCACGTCTTAGAACTGGGCCTCCAAAAGACAGAGGAGCCTCTTTCAGGAACTCTAAGCCTTCATCAAGTTCACTTAGAGAGTCCCATCTGATTTGCTTGTTAATTATCAAACCCTGAAATCCAGCGTCTTCATCTGCCTTCACAATGATAATACTTGACTTATGAAATGGGATGACGTTGAGAAGTTTATCGGTGGCCGAAAGGATAGAACCGACAACCACCTTATTAGATGTGGCTTTAAGTGAGCCTGTAGGTATGGGGAACCTAGACCTGCGCCCATTGTATTTAGTGACTCTTTTTGGGTTCTGGTTTTTTAGTATAACTTCGTGGTATTTGTCCTTTGCAGATGGACCTTCCTCATGAGCTGCAGCTCCAGATGAATCCTTAAATAAATCCTGATTCCTCCCTCCTCCTTCAGTGCTGGTCCACAAAATTCCTATCAAAACCAGAGAAAAAAAGTAAGATTTTTCTCTTATACAGGGAAAAGATAAACAAACACCTATTTCATACACACAAGATATTATGCTTTCCTTGGTACAGTGACTAGAATTCTCATTTAGGACATCACATGTGAGGGCTTCAACATATACAGGAAAGCTTTTCAACATAATGAACAAGTATACACGAGCACTACTAGCAAAATGAACTCAAACAATTCTGTTTATTGCACAGGAGATGAAAATGAAAAAATTATTATTGAGTAAAAAATAAAACCATGGGGCAATGGCATTTCCAAAGTTAAGAAAGTGGATATACTTATGACTGCATAAATTCTTCTAAAGTTTAAATGGACGAGCAGAACATGCTTTCAGCCAGCATCAACAAATTTAGGATTCACCACAGCAAGAGTTGGATTTGCATAGAAAGAGCATTGCAAAAGGTGCTAGAAGAATCCTTTCTTCATTTTCAATAACAAAATTGAACTTTATGCTATAAACTATTTTACAAGATATCTTACAGTGCCTTTACTGCTATTATTCCCTTTTGGAAGCATGACAGGCACCAGAAATGATGTATGCTATAACAATTGAAAAAATAACACTCATGTTGAGGTGGCAGAGACAGTCCATTAAAAACCGAGACAGAAGAAATACAACTAGAAATGAGTTAATTGTATTCAGTTACAAAACGGAAGAATAAGTCTAGAGAAAATCAAAGACTAAAGATAAAGGAAGGATAGTAGATAAATATGTAAACCAAATTACTTTAGATGCTGAACCATAGAGAGAGTTAGAATCAAGGAAAATTAACAATATATCGCAAAAAGAAGCAACCAAGTTTACCCTAACAGGAAAGATTTTTTAAAACAAAAAAAAAAAAAATGGGAAGAGAATGGAATGGTTGTGCAGGAATAACAGTTAAAAGCAAGGATGAAAACATCAAAGTTTATCAGTTTCCTTCAAAGATTTAGTAAAGAAATGTACTCACAAGATGTTACCTTTCTCACTTAACACATGACGAGAATTACTTCCATGATGAGCTATGAACTTGATTATATTAGCAACTGACATATCTCCTTCGTAAGAGACAGCTGTTTCAGTTTCAGCTGGGAATAATATCAGAGCAGGATAAACTTCCCTCTGCAAACCCCAGGTTTATCAAAAGGGGGAACAAAAGTAAGTAAAAACAACAAACTATTAATTTTCTGCTTTTTATGCAAAAGAATTGTTTTTCTTTTGCAACAATGGATGCATATAATTGTACCAGAACATATAGAGAGAGCTTTACTTTTACTCAAATATCACTATAAAAAACCGATGGCTGGTTTGCAACTCTTGGGAATGAATTCTAGCTAATTGCTAATGAGGGAAAAGGTAGATAAGGTCTGAGAATGTGGAAACACAAGGAACAAGGGAGACAGCATTGCATGTGCCAACAATGATCTAATAGAGATTAGATGAATGCATTACTAGGTCTCAAGATGTTTTTCTTCTCTTTTTGCTCTTACTTCAGCCATGGGCTGCATCATTAACTTGCAAGAATATCCAACCAATGTTACTTGAAAATAGGCCTAGGAAAGGTAACACCCTAAGCTCTAACCAGAGCTCACTTGAAAAGCACACTAGGGACACAGCTAGTTAGGAGCTCGAAGGGGACAGAGTGAAATAGGTTATGCCTTCTCTCACTCTGGTTTCCAGTGTACCAAAGGAATAGCTACAAGGGGTGATCATGCATGGGTGGAGATTTATGAGGCTCAAAATCCAATGTTTAATTCTAATGGTACTTCCCTTGACTGATTTTCAATCAATTTTAAATATTTTGATTTAGAGTTCTCTTATTCTTTGTCATCAACACCAATAAATTGTCCAAGAGGGGGTTGTTTTATCCCAGTAAACCCTCAGACAAGGGCTTCAAAAGTTGTTACTAAGAATTAAGTGGTCCAAAAATTGAGACTAGCCAGTACATGGCCATGATAGGAAGAAGCTTTGGCAGTAGCTGAGCCATAATTCATCAATGGCCCGATAAAACAAGTCCCTTTGCCAAGAAAAGGCATTCTGCTAAAATGTAAAAGAACCCCCCAAGATAAAATATAAATAGAAAAGATAACTGATATGAAGAATGCAATAGGCACTATTGGAACAAACCATGTACTAGAGACCTAATGATTTTTCCTTCAGAATCTTTTCTTTGAGGCTATAAATCTCAAAGAAATTGATCAAGGGATCATATATATTAAGTTCATTGCTAAAATAACAATTTACTGATGCAAAAGATGGATTGGAAAAAAAGGCTATGAAATTTTGCAGAGGAATCAAAAGATGGATATAAAACAAACCTTGTTTACTGATTTTAGGATTAAACTGCAGTCATTCAACGTGCAATCCATCAGGTAGATGAGTGGAAGTTTCATATTATTTATAGAATTGTCTGCCACAAAAATAAAACTTGTCAAGATACAAATATGTAACGAACATTTTCTCATTTTAACATTCTTTCTACTGTACAAACATGAAAAAGGTTGTTCAGAAATAAAAAATAGCACAAATAGGTGAATCTTATACTTCTTGTGCAAGAAGCAGCATTTCACAGCAGATAGCACATATCACTGATTTCCTTAATTTTATATATGAGTTGATAAAGCAGGGTACCTGCAGAGTAGGCAGTTTATCCCCATAACTAAAATAAAAAATGAAAAGAAGATTTGTTGGATCCAAAAAGGCCTTGAGAAGCATGTTGCACTGAACTACTAGAACCAGTTGCATAAGATTTTCTGAACAGGACCGCTGCTCAAAACATAACACAACACCAAACAAAGACAGGGATAATCAATAAATATTCTCATCCAAAGACTAAGCCAAATGTAGATCCCCATCTTACATGCTTATTTGCAAATTTACACAAAGAATACTTCTTCAAGATAACAGGTCATATGACTATTTCAATAAGGAGTACACCAACATTTACCTTAAGGTCTGAATATGAAAAGCAAAATAAAAGAATTAACAAGGACAAGTAGATATATAAATGTCAAAAGCACTTACCAGCATTAAAAACTGCTTGCTCTTTCCCAGAGCCACCCTTCAACATTTTCATGTAACCCCTTATGGCCCGATATACTTCACGAACAACCAACTCCATTCTCTGGCAAAAGGCACACCAATTACTACTAAAAAGTACTACAACATCCTCATTGCGAGCATGGGCGGCATTTTCACTGTCAGATTGGTTAAACCCAAAAACAAGCTCGGACAAAGTACGCATTGTAACTGGAGGAATGGAATCCATTTCATGAAAATCCTGATTAATAAATGGGGGAGAAGTAGCCTCCCTGGGGCTGTGAAGAATGGGTGCAGAGTGTTGATATGGAACAAGACTTCCATTAAGATATCCATGAAGGAAATTAGAAAGTGAAAGATAACTGAAAATTGCATCTCTAGGGAAAACATAATGTTGCTGGGACATAGGATCAACTAAAACCAAGGATGGAATTGTAAACCCACCAGTCAGAGATCTAAGTAGTCGATAGTTATCATCACATAAGAAAAATGAACCCTTAAACCCTTGAAACTGAAGTTCTTGTTCCCCTAACTTGTCTATCACAGAAGAAATTTTCTCTTTGGACTTCAAATCACCAGCTCTATCAAGCTCAAGACCTTCCAAAAGTAGGTCAGGTTCTATAGATATGAAATGTTTACTTGTATCAGCATAAGTTCCCTTGTCTTCATTGTAAGTAGAAAAAGGCTCAACATCAGTTGGTTTTGGGTTTTCCTCAAGCTGCATGGTGGATTTGCTTTTCGTATGTGGTACACTGTGTGGGTCAACAACACCAATAAAAGAACCTTCCTCAGATGGTGGCGGAGGTGAGGCATCATTAGATTGACCTTCTGTCTGTGATGGTGATGCCCTGGCTGTTTTGATATCAAGATCATCCGACAAAAGACGAAAGCCTAACTCTTTTGCAAGTGAGCTCAATTTTGCTTCCTTCTTTCTCTCAAGAAGATATGCTAAGATCTCCTGCAAGGATTTACCTTGCAAATCTGAAGCTATATTATCTAGAGTAACATGTTTACCCTCGTTCATAATCATAAATGACATCTTATCCTTTAACTTAATCTTTTGAGCAGTTTCAGATAGCTGTAGTCGAGGATGTCCAGATGTAACCTTCAGTGCTTGATGAGCTAAGACAGAGGATTTGCCTTGATGGTTAGTATTTTGTGAACTCATTTGATCTGACATATGATTGTGAAGTGCTACTTCTCTAAGCGCATCAAGAGCTTCTCTACTTTTTCTTCTATTTTCTGATGAGTCAGATGATCTATCCACAAAAAGGATTACTGAAGGCTTATTTGCAGGTAAAGCAAGTTGAAGATCTTGCCCATCAACCTCTAGCTACATTGTATGGGTGCATGTGAGAGACAGAAAGAGAAAGAGATACAATCAATATAGAAAAGACAAGCTATAAAAAAATTAAATATAAGAAGAAGAATCAATCAGGAACTTAAATATATATTAACAGGATATAGGCAAAGAATAGCAGTAGAAAATATGCTCCTTGTGCATGAAAATCAATTCTGCCACATGCGTACAAATTATACCACTCTTGCTAACAAAATTCATATATCCCCCCTGTAGTTTGACAAATACTTAGTTAAAAAGCATTCCATAATAATTAAAAAAAAGCCATTAAGTTACAAACTGTGCTTGCTTTGATGTATTTTACTGGCACACAATTAGAACCATTAATCAACCAAAAACTATTCTTTTCCCATCAAGCCTAAACACCATAAAAAAATCATAAAATCTGGTATTAACATTTCAAGTCTTTTTGCCACAATCTTTTGGGCACTGGGATGCAGAAAAAATCATACCTCATGAACAATTGAATCGTCTGTCAGAAAAGCACTCTTGAGTTCATCCCCATCTTTGATAACTTTTGAACAACCAGGACATCCTTTAAAGTAAATCACTGCCTTCCATGTACCAGAGTCTTCAACACCAAGAGATGACATCAGTGATCTATCAGAAACCAGCCCAAATCTATGCCCTTCAGGGGGCATTAAGTACTCTCTTGCAACAGCGAGCAACTTCGTGAAAAATGAATCAAATTGCTTAAAGTCCTTTAAGGTACAGCTCAATCCAAGACGAAGCTCTAAATTCTCACTCTCCTGGAAAGAAGCACTGTCACTTACCGAGCTAAACTCAGTAATCCAAGGAATTCCAGGAATCCCATTTTCAACACCACATTTCAGCTTCCCATTTTCCATTCCCTGTATTCCAAAAATAAATAAATAAATAAGGAACATTATGCTAACATAAAATTTCTATTCATTAATTAAAATTTAATCCGGAAACGAAATGTAATCAGAAACTACCAGCAACCTTAGGCGTCAAATCATTTCCAGTTCCATTATTCTTGATCTTAGCCAGTAACTTAGGAGCCCAACCACAAAATTCCGTTAAAATTAACGCTTTATCAGTCGACTCAAGAAACACTTTCAAGTCCTCTTCAGAATTAAGCCGCTTTAAAGGAAGTTCTTCGGGTGAAGCTGATATATAAGGATAAATAGAATTTAATATACTTTTAGCTCGACGCTTTCCTTGGTATTTATAAGATACGGAATGATCATAGTAAAAAACCGTTACTCCATCCGAAGCGCCAATCGAATCCGCCAACATTTTCTCCGTGTTTCTATAAATAAGCATCAATTTTAAAGAGTCAAACTCCTCTGACTTGTCGGTCACTAACCGGGACACTTCCCTCGTAAGGGACCGGGACTCGCCGCACCCTGTATTAATCGTGATTAAAAATTTTAAAATATATACTTATTTATATATACTCATAACCGTAAATTGAATTTAAAAAATAATGAATTTGATTTAATTTGTACTTTACATGGAACGGTGACGAGGAGGAGGGTGCGGGGGTGGAGACGGATCTGAGAAGAGAAGTTTTGTTTGGTTAGGATCTGCCATTCTCCTATTCCGTCTGATGCGCCATCAACGCCTGATAACGACGTGAGTACAATGATCGAAATCGGAAGCAACAACAACAACCGCTTCTTCATCGCCTACAGGTTTACTGTGCAACGAAGACGAAGACGCTTCTAGGCTGAGTAAGAGAAGGAGAGCGGAGACGCCGGCAGTCCAGCTGGTGATTCGGGTCAGATATGGACAATGGATTGTTTTGTGGAACCCAAAATTCCATGTCAAGGGATAATTGGATCGGACTGATCAAAGTTTAAATAAATCCCTATGTGGATTCGGTTATTGGCCCAGTTAAATTGGATCTTCTCACCACTTGCTTTTAAATGTTTTTCACCCTTATCTTTTTATCATTATCAAATATTTTTTTATTTTAAATAAAATAAATTTTTATAATAATAATTAATTAACTGTCATTTATATTTTTATATCATATGATACTGATATAATATAGAATATGTCATAAATGATGAGATGATATAATAATATAATAAAGTGATATTTTCATTCTCAATATTATCATCATATTAATATCATAAAAAATCAAATAATATATAGTTTTTGATTAATGAAAATTAGTCAACTATTATTTATAATAATTTATTTTGAACTTAATTAAAAATAATAAAATAATAAAAATTTATTCTTAAAAAACATTTATTTAAATTTTTAAAAATAATTTAAAAATCTTTTTAAACATTATGCTAATAAAAAAATTGCGTAACTATGAACTATTAGGTCAAATTATGTATGACATCTTAAATAAAAGGCAAACTCAATGTTCCCATCATTTATCTTGAGATTAATTCCTTAATATGTTGTCCATTTAACGTGATAAAGTAAGTTTTAATTGTTTGCATCGCAAACTTACGAAAATAGTAATAAAATTTAAAAATGATAAAAAAATAAAAAATAATATATATATACACATATATTTAAATGTATATGAAATGCAAATACAAATGTAAGATGTTGCCTATAAAAGTCCTAGAAGGTTAAGGAAAAGGTAGGTCCCTTCAAATTGTAAAATTTTCAACATTTTTTTTGTAAAACTTTCTTCCTGCAAAATCTTTTTCAAGATCAATAACATTTTCTTTGAAAAATATCTTTTTACTGAAGATCCTTGAGTACTTTTTGGTATCAGAGCTAGTCGGGAAAAAAGTACTTTACAATTGGCTGTTTTGTAACATTGATATTTATTTTTCGAGTTTTGGTTTTAATTGTTTTACTTGTACTATATCAATTTCTGTTGAGTCCTAAGGATTAAAGTCTAGGCCATAGGTTAGGCACCTTTCATTCCTGTAGGCAAAAAAAGATATTGTCTCAAAGTAGTAGAAACCCTCCCTGGTAGGATAATAAGTTGATTGTTACAAAATGCTTCCTTTTTTGAGATCTACCTTTTTCTCTAGCTTGGCATCTAACCAAGCCTAATCAATCAATGAAGAAAATGTTTCATATGAAAATATAATACAAAAAATAGGCAACTAAGAAATTTCTAGAGTCCTTCAAAATTAGATATATAAACCCTCAACATTTCATAACTTACACTTAAATTCTTTTTGTGGATATTTAATCAAAACTAAAGAAAAAGGGATACTCATTCAAAATCAATATGAAAACATTCATCTTTTGGATCAAGAAACAATTGAGAAACTTAAAAATAAAAAATATAATATTATTCATTCTTGATTGGTATAAGTAAGAGCTAAAGCTCTTACCAAAAAAGGGTTAGATACTTTTATTTTTATAGCCCTAAGGGACAAAAGACATATTCATTTTAATGACTCCTTATTAGAAATAGTAGAAACAAGTTTTTGTAGAGGACCAATACATTTCAACTATCTCTCAAATTTCATGGTATCATTAAAAGACAAAAACATCTTAAATTCTTTAACACTCCAAATTCAAACACATAATTATAAAATGATGTCAGAATCAGAACCATTAACCTTTGTATATATATTATATTACAAAGCTATGTATTCTGTGATCAACAATAAGGCTTTGATTCATTGCTCAAGAGGAGAAACGTTCCTAATTCAAACAGACATAAATAAATCCCATACAACCATACCCAAGACTATTCATTGGCATGAAGTACAACTTCCAAATAGATGGAAACTCGAAGGAGTTACGACTCCTATCACCATCCAAAATACTGAAATAAATCATGTGACAAAATATAGGGATGGATCTATGGAACTTGTGTTCAATAGACCCCCAAGAATGCCTCCAAGACAATCTTTTGATTTAAGGTGTAGCACCACCTCTATTAGAAGCCTGAATATTTTAAGAGAAGATTCATCTACAATTACTCAAGGAACAGACTTTAGGACGACCAGAGCTTTTGTCTTCTCAATACCCTCCACCATTAGGACAAACTTACAAGGAATAAATAATTCCTCAAATATACCTCAATCCATATACAACAGGCAAGAAATTAGTCCAACAAACTCTCCCAACATGTTTCCAACATATTCGTTAATGACTAATAATCCAAATATAAACATAAATGATCAAGAAAATTCTGAAATATTTGTATTAGAAAAAGAATTTATAATCAATAAATAATGGTATAGAAAACATTTCTATTCCAACAAAAATAAGCAAAAAATAGAAAATTATTTCAAGACCTATAAAGATGAGAAAAACCGAATTTTACAAGAATATTACAATTTCATGAACAAATACAAAATCTTGATAATTTTCTTTGAATGATTTGAAGAATATTATTTAAAATCAATAAACGCCACAAAAAATATAACTAAATGGCAAACTACCAGAGGAGAAGTTGAATCTCAACATCCTCTTTTGGTAGAAGTTCAATATTCACATAAAAATACGGGGAATTAGGGCAACTCCGCTACGAATGAGATCTTTTGATATAGGAGATACCATTTCCTCAAGAGACATAAAAATGATAATTGAGCAAAATAATTATACACATTTAAATCTCATACTATTTCAAAACAATTGGAAAATCTAGAAAATTTGGTAGAAAATCAGCCCAAATCTATATAGAATTTGCCAACAAACATAGAAAATACCAAAGCTAAATAACCAATTTTTAAACCTTTTAAAATTTCGAAAAAATTTCATCAAGAACAACAAAATCAATTCTTAAGAGAAATTCATAATCGAATTGATGCTTTAGAAAGCCAAAACTCAGGAATAATAATCCCTGAAACGCCAATACGACAAACTCATTTGATAAATATAGTCAATCAACAAACAGATTCAGATGATTCTGATGATCAACAGATTAACAAAATGATTTAGAAAGAACCTAAAATATTTTATTATCCAAAGGTCATAGCACCTAATTTAAATATAGAAGAAAAACTAATGTTTCAAAATAAATACAATGCTAATACAATTTATGAGTGGAACATTAATGGAATGTCTAAATACAACATCTTCAGTACACTCCAACAAATGACAATGGTGTCCAACGTATATAAAACTCAAAACCAAATAGGTCAAATTACAGATCATTTGATCGCAAACCTTTTAGTTGCAGGATTTACTAGACAACTGAAAGGTTGGCGGCATAATTATCTCACTACAAATCAACAACAAAAAATATTAAAAGTTGCAAAAAAAGACAATGAGGGCAACAATATCCTGGATGAACAGGGAAGAGAAATTCAGGACTTTGTTGCAACTCTCATCCTCTTAATATCAAAACATTTCATAGGAGATCCTTCTCATCTCAAAGATAAAAATTCAAAACTATTATCAAATTTGAAATGCAAAAATTAACAGAATTCAAATGGTATAAAGATATCTTCATGATAAGAGTAATGCAAAGATATAATAACCAACAACCTTTTTGGAAAGAAAAATTTCTAGCAAGACTTCTCACATTATTAGGAGAAAAAGTTAGAAATCAAATAAGAGAAATTTATAAAGGAATAATTCCTTATGAAAACCTTACCCATGGTGAACTCATAAGTTTCATTCAAAAAGTAGGTTTAAAAATATGTCAAGATTTAAAACTTCAAAGATAGTTGCAAAGAGAAAGAAATCTTTATGCAAAAGAAGTAGGATCATTTTGCTAACAATTTGACATTAGGCATGAACCCTTTTCTTCAAAAGCTTGTTGCTCTGCAAAACCAAAACAAAGAAAACATAAGAAAAATCTTCCAGAATATTATCATAAACCAAAATACAAGAAGCATAGAAAAACAAAACAAAACCAAAAGGAACTTGCAAAAATAGACAAGACAATAAAATGCTTTAGATGTGAAAAAATTAACCACATTTCAAAATATTGTAAAATTAAAAGAAAAATTAGTCAACTCCAATTAGATGAATAAACCAAACAAAAAATTAACGAAATACTCATAAGATCTACATCTGATAGTGAAACATCTATAAATAGTGAATCCTCAAAAGAATTACACATAGATGAAATACAAACTGCATCTCAATCTTCAACAGAAGATGAAACTTTAATCAATGTCTTAAGCAAAGACCAAAAATTCATGATTGAAATCATTTATAAAATTCAAGACTCAACATTAAAAAAAAAATATCTTGAAAAATTGAAAAATTCGATAAAAGAAAAAATTGATAAACCTATAATGACAAATCAAGAAAATATGTACAACATTAAAAATATCATTTTTGATAAAAATGAAAACTTTAAACCAAAACAAACGACAAAATAAGAATTACATATAAAAATAAAAAATATAAGAAAAGAAATCTCTGAACTTAAAAAAGAATAACTAAAAATAAAACACCAGGTTGAATGCTTAACAAATTCAGAAAACCAAATAGAACAATCCTTCTCAGACACATAGTTAGAATAACAAAAATCACAAGAATACATGATGATTCTTACAAAAGTATCAATATAAAGATATCTAATCAAAATACATCTTTTAATCAATGAAGAATTTCAAACATAAATGATAACACTTTTTGACACAGGTCAAATCAAAACTGTATTAAAAAATAATAATTTTAACAAAATAATATGATAAAACATCATAAGGATTAAAAACTGCCAACGGTGGTAAACTCAAAATTATATATAAAGTTCTTAATGCAGAAGTATGTAACTAAAGAATTAAATTTAAAACTCCTTTTCTAATGGTTAAAAACATAACCCAAGATGTCATTCTAGGCACTCCATTTATATCATTATTAAAATCATATAAAGTTACAAATCAAGCAATTACTACCAGAATACTAAAAACTAAAATAATCTTTCCCTTCATAGAAAAACCAAAAGATAAAAAATATTAACTTACTAAAATCATTGTCAATACACATAAACCAAGTCAATTCCTTAATCAATCATAAACAAAAACATATTGCTTATCTAAAAGAAGAGGTTTCTTTTGAAAGAATAAATGAATGATTAACTAATAAAGAAATCCAACAACATATTAGACAAATTAAAAATGAAATAGAAAAAATAATTTGTTCTGATATCCCTAATGCTTTTTGGGATAAGAAAAGACATGAGGTAGAATTACCTTATCAAAAAGATTTTAATGAAAAACAAATTCCTACAAAAACAAGACTAATCCGAATGAATAAAGAAATGGAAGAATTTTGTAAAAAAGAAATCCAAGATTTATTAAAGAAAAACCTTATAAGAAAAAGTAGTTCACCTTTGAGCTATTCTGCTTTTTATGTCATAAAAAATACAGAATTAAAAAGAGGAACATGAAGATTAGTAATTAATTACAAACCATTAAATAAAGCGTTACAATGGATCAGATATACGACCCCAAATAAAAAAGATCTTTTGCAAAAACTATGCAATGTAAATATTTTTTCAAAATTTGACATAAAATTTGGATTTTGGCAAATCCAAATTAAAGAAAATGCGAGATATAAAACAACATTCACTATTTCATTTGGACAGTATGAATGGAATGTTATGCCTTTTGGTTTGAAAAAAACACCATCAGAATTCCAAAATATAATGAATGAAATATTCAACTCATATTCCCAATTTACTATTATTTACATTGATGATGTTTTAATATTCTCAGAAAACTTAGAAAAACACTTCAAGCATCTCAAAATCTTTATTAATATTATCAAAAAGAATGGACCAGTAGTCTCTAGATCCAAAATCAATTTATTCTAGACAAAAATAAAGTTCCAAGGTCATCATATAACTTAAGGAACCATAATACAAATAGAAAGATCCATAAAATTTACAAAAAAATTTCTTGACAAAATTTTAGACAAAACTTAACTCCAAAGGTTTTTAGGAAGCCTAAATATGTCATTGATTTTTATCCAGGTCTTAGCAAAATATGCAAACCTTTGCATGAAAGACTTAAAAAAAACCTTGTTCCTTATACCACCATCCATATTGACTTGGTCAGACAAATTAAAATGCATATCAAGGAACTCCCTTGTTTACATTTAGCAGACCCAAATGCTCCTAAAATAGTAAAAACAGATGCCTCTGACATAGGATATGATGGCATCCTTAAACAAGTCAAAACTATAGAGAACAAATAGTCCAGTTTGCCTTTAGACATTAGACTCTTGCTCAAAAAAATTATAGTTCTATCAAAAAAAGAAATTTTATCAGTAGTTCTATGCATTTCAAAATTCCAAAGTGATTTACTCAATCAAAAATTTCTTTTACGAATTGATTGCAAATTTGCTAAAGAAGTTTTATAAAAAGATGTTCAAAATATTGCATCAAAACAAGTTTTTACTAGATGGCAACCCATCTTAAGCATATTTGACTTTGATATAAAATATATCAAAGAAGAATCAAATTCTTTACCAGATTTTCTTACCAGAGAATTTTTACAAGGTAAAACATGCCTTCAAAATTAAGAGATCAGAAAAAGAAAGGAAAAGAAAAACAAGAGAAATGAGAGAATTCTCCTAAAAATACTACCAAAAAGAAAATCAAATCATGGTATGAAATTTGTACCCAAGAAGAACAAGAAAGTCCTTCCAAGGCACAAGACATTTATCAAGATGCTTAAGACCCGAATGAACTAGATTCACAAATAAAAAGATGGATAGAATCCCTTTCCCAATCCCCAGAAGTAGCCTTAGCGTTAGGTTCTCAAACAGGGAAAGAAAACCCCTTCAAACAAATTACTATTTCAGCACTTGAAAAATCAAAAGGAAAAGAAATTGTTTTACATGAACCAAAACCTCTCCAAATTACTTTCCCTACATCACAGAGTCTTCCTTGCATAAGAGTTCAACCCAATACTATCCCAAAAAATCCTTTGAAAAGGTTTTACTTGTAGAAGAAGGGTTCCAAGAGAAATTTTCAAATATCATAATTAGAAAAACCTTTTAGCGGTGACACTACAAACCATACGATTTCCAAAAACCCCAACAATATTATGAAAATATTCTGATTCAAATAGGATCCGTTTGTTTCAAACACTATACTGAAAAAAATGATCTCAATCTTATTACCCATTCTACAGCTCAAATTTTAAAAGTTCTTAGACCCATTGACTGGAGAGAAAACCTAAACCAACTTCAAAAGTTTCCAGCCAAATTCACAACAACCACAAACCATTGTCTTATTTTTAATTATTGGGATTATCAACAAGCCTGGTTCAATACTTTTCTCTTCAACAACAAACACCAGATATTCTTGGTTAGTATTTTTCAAATTTGGAAACCAATACAATTTTTCATTATGGTTTACACACTGGTGAAATTGGTTTGGTCCATTAAGGGAAATACTTCCTCCAAAATTTGACGATTTATATAAAAAAAATTCTCCCAAAAATTTCAACCTGAACCTGATTAGGACAAGTTACATGTTTCAATTCATTTTTTCTCAAAATTAATTATCTCTTGGATTACATCATAGGATTATGCATATGATATTGATCCCCAAAATGGAGCACTTATGGTTATTCGCACATTCAAAACCAAGTGGTGGGACAAGTTTGATGATAGGAAATATGATCATCAGTTCCTCGACAACTGGTTCAGCAAAATTCCAAAATTCTACAAAACAAGGCAAATTATCTCAAGAAATAGCAAGATTACTTCAAGCTAAATCAAATGCAAGTACATTGCTTGCCCAAGCAAAAAACAAAACTAAATATAAGAGAATCATGGCAGAAATGTTTAGCTTCCTTCATTTTGATGAAGAACAGGAACAAGAAGAAGACTCAACGACTTCAAGAAAAACCACTAATCCATTCAAAGATGAAGACTAAATTCCCTTAAGAAGAAAATGAAAAGAAGACAAGACAACCTCTGCATGTTTTGGACAAAGGGAATCAAAGCAGAAGAAAAGAGACGAATCAGTCAATCTTTCAAAAATAAAGAAGACAAGATAGCCTCTGCATGCTTTCGACAAAGGGAATCCAAGCAGAAGAAAAGAAACGAATCAGTCTTTCAAACACCAATAATTAATAAGTAAATGAAATATAAATACAAATGTAAGATGTTGCCTATAAAAGGTCTAGAAGGTTAAGGAAAAGGCAGGTCCTTTCAAATTATAAAATTTTCAACATTTTCTTTGTAAAATTTTCTTTCTATAAAATCTTCTTCAAGATCAATAACATTTTCTTTTAAAAATATCTTCTTACCAGAGATCCTGAGGTATATATATATAAAAGATTTTCTAGTTATCAGTTTGTCTCAAATTCAAACGCTGTCTAACATCAAAGTAACAACAAAGTCGTAATTCCCTACATTGCAAACTTACGAAAACGGTAAAATAATTTACAAGTGACAAAGAAATAAACATTTATTTATGGATTATTATTCATATCATTGTGAAAGCTATTGGGTGATTGATTTTCTATTGGTCAATTTGTCCCAAGTTCAAATGCGGACTAAAATCAAAGTAACAACAAAAATAAAAACAAATATCTAGTACATTTCCAAAAATTTTTCTTTGGAATAATATATAAATTTTAAATTATTTTAAAAAATTCAAATAAGTTTCTATACTTTTATTGTATTCAATCAAATTTTTATACTTTTATTTTGAACCAAACAAGTTCTTATATTTTTTATTTTAAGTTAAATAAACCTTTATGATTAATTATTAATTTAATTAAAATGTCATTTATTATTTTATGTTGTGTAACGCTGATATGGTATGTTAAAATATAATAATTAATTATGATGTGGCATACTTACGTATTATAATTGATTATTATATGACATGTTAATTTGGCATAATAATTTGATCATATGACATTTTTTTACCTTCCACATCAATGTTATGTCAATATTGTTTGAATATAAAATGATAAGTGGTATTTTTCTAATAATAATTAGTTAATCATTAATAATAAGGGTTTATTTGATCCAAAATAAAAATAAAGAGTTTGATTGAACACAATAAAAGAATAAAGATTTATTTGAATATTTTTAAATATTTAAAAAATTTATTTAAACATTATATCTTTTTCTTTTTAAATAAAACCCTATTAAAAAAAGAAAAAAAATTTGAAGTTACAAAGGAGCAAAAAAGTCAACACTCAAAATAAATTACTAGTAAAGAGTAAATAAAAAAGCATCGCACAATTTAGTGGTACATTATTATATCTTAGAATTAATTTTTTTTATGGAGTTAGAAATTGGCATTAGTAGCAAAACATTTTTGGTATGAAAGATAAAAGTAGTGTAACGATTTAGTGTTTTAAACTTTTGCATATCACAACTTATGTCATAGAAATGCACACAAACATATATTTGTGCATTTTTATTTTAATAAATAATATTTTTAATTTTTAATTTGTAAATAAATTTTTTATGCATTCAGACACTGGTCATCAATGGATTTTTTTGGAAAAAATGTAAATAGAAAAACAATTACTACAATTATAAAACGATTTATACATACATACATATATGTATATGTATATATATATATATATATATATATATATATATATATATATATATATAACCCCTCTCTTTGAATCGAACATGTAATCAATTAAAGTGAAGTGGGTAACAACGGATTCCATTCCTAGATTCTACTTGTCGAAGGGAATCAAAAGATAAGAATTTCGAGATAAATCAATAAAAAAATTAGAGGATTGATCCTTCTAAAAAAAAAAAAGATTGTTTCTGACATTTAAAAAAGACTATCAACATTAATATATTCCCTTTAAATACAAAAAATATATGTTCATATTCATATTCGCACACGCAGGCGCCTATAAATAAAATCTGGTTGCGTTAGCGTTAGAATGTGAATGAAGGCCACTCTGCTCTGTAACAATATTTTAAGCCTCATTGCTTATCCTTGTCTAGTGGCGGCGCCAAGAATTAGGGCATCTAGGGTTTTCAGTTTTAGTTGTCTCTCTACGATCACCAGCAATCCTCCTCCTTGTTCTTTTTCGTCTCTCGCCAAATCCGCAACGATGCCGGGTGTTGACCCGCCGGAAATGGAGTGGTCTGCGAAGAAAGTGAGGGACACCTTCATCAAGTTCTTCGAAGGGAAGAATCACGTCAATTGGAAATCTAGTCCAGTTGTTCCTCTCAACGATCCCACTCTCTTGTTCGCTAATGCCGGTACGCTTTGCTTTTCGAATTTTCAATTTCGTTGCAGTTATAAGTTTAAACGGATGAATAGGCGGATCTTGATTTATTTTAATTTCTTTTTTCTTATTGTTATCCTGACATATTTGTTTAGTTGATTTATAAGTAATCGAAGTGCATTTTGTCAACTTTGTAATTCTGAGCTGTTTTTATAATATGGTTTGCTTTCAATTATACTATAGCAGTTATCTAAAATTACGTTAAGTATATTGTAATTCGTTTTTGTTTTTTTTTTTTATTGATTGAACAGGTATGAACCAATTCAAGCCGATCTTTTTGGGGACTGTGGATCCCAACACAGCGATGAGCAAGCTCAGCAGGGCGTACAACACTCAAAAATGTATTCGAGCAGGCGGGAAGCATAACGATCTCGATGATGTAGGAAAAGACACGTACCACCATACTTTCTTTGAGATGTTAGGAAATTGGTCTTTTGGGGACTATTTCAAGAAGGATGCAATTGAGTGGGCTTGGGAACTCCTCACTAAGGTATATCATCCACATTTATTTGTTATTGACACATTTATAGTTTTTTAGCGTGTGTCTAGCATATCTTTTTGGATAGTATTTTCTTCATAAACTAATTAGGTAGCAATTTGATTAGTCCAGGTTTGAAATGCTGGGTGCAAGTACTCTGCTCTTTTTGAATTTTGTTCCCACATTTTCTACTTGTTGTTGAACTACAGGTTTACGGCCTGCCTACAGAACGTATATATGCCACCTACTTTGGTGGTGATGAAAAAGCTGGTCTTCCACCTGATAATGAAGCTAGAGATACATGGCTCAAGTTTCTACCCCTTGGACGTGTACTGCCATTTGGTTGCAAAGTATGTTTTACCTCAAGTCTTTTTTCTTTTTTCCTGTTAAATTTTGCAATAAAAAGAGGTCCTCTTTTCCTCTGTGTTGTGTGATCTTGTATGTTCATATGTTTCTTTTCTTCCTATGTCTCGAGGCATGAGAGCTCATAACAGTTTCTGTTATCTTAAGAGTATATCTTGAATCTTCCTATGCATGATTTCCACTATTCTTCTTTGTTGATGAATTAAAGCTATTCTTGGAAAGCAAAGAAGCAGAGAAGGAAAAGAAGGGATGTTATTATGCTATTATGGGCCTCATAGATTCTAAAACTTCTCCCAAAATTTTTAATTTGAATATATATGCCCTTCTATATGTGTATTTGTGCATTTGTGCTGTGCTCAATTTTATGATTGAGATCTAGTGTCATCTATATGTCTTATTTGAAGCAGGAAAAAATTTATTTGATAGAAATAGAGAGTATAGTTTAATTTTGATATTTGCAGTGCATAAGATGAATTATTCATGAAAATCTTTATAGTTACCTGTATCTACATGTAATGTAGAATTAATGTGGTTTATCGGCACCTTATTCTAATCCAGTCATTTTAACATATTGCTATGATTTTCTAGAGTTTGGCTACATTTATGGTATATCTAATTGGTATTACACCTTTCTTTGTAGGACAATTTTTGGGAGATGGGCGATACTGGTCCTTGTGGACCTTGCACTGAAATTCATTATGATAGAGTTGGCAATCGCGATGCTGCTTCATTGGTGAATAATGATGATCCAACATGTATTGAGATATGGAACCTTGTTTTTATTCAGGTATATATTGTTGTATTGTCTTATGGTTAACCTTTCACCATTTTCTTAATTTGCCTATCTGATATGCATGTAGCTCATCACTCTTAAAAATTGAAAGTTAATTCCTGAATTTAGCCTGGTGACATGTGTCTGTGCCTGTGTGGTGTTTTTATATGGGGACAATAGGGATATTACTAAACCTGCTTTAACCACTTTATATGTTAGCATGCCATGGCTGCTTTTTCTGGCAGATTACAGTTGGATTCATTAAAATTTTTCACTGATGTATGCATTACTCTTATACAGTTTAATAGGGAAAGTGATGGCTCTCTAAAACCTCTTCCAGCAAAGCATGTTGACACTGGAATGGGCTTTGAGAGACTGACTTCGGTACTTCAGAACAAGATGAGCAATTATGATACTGATGTGTTCTTGCCCATTTTTGATGTTATCCAGCAGGTTAGCCTGGAGATTTTTTTTGTATTTTCTTTTCCCCTGCTTTTTTGTTAATTAATAGCATGATTCATCAAATCTTTAAGTTTCTAAAGGTATATACATCACAAATGTGTCATTTCAAGGTTGACATTTGCTCATGTCGCATGTTTGAGAGATGGTCTGACATATACTATTGTTTTCTTTTCCTAAATTCTATTTCTTTCTTGTAGATGTTCCATAGGGAAGAAAAAGGAAAAGGGCACTGTATAATTGCTCTAATCAATTATGTTCATCTATGTTAACACTGACATGTGCTTACACTTGATGGTGATGTATATATTGAAATCAAGCTTGATGCTTATGAAGAATTATGATACTTTTCTTGATCTTCCTCAGCACTTTAATAGCTTATATGCTTTTGTTTTCCATTTCTGTTAGAGAATATATTCGTTAGTTGCTAGTCTGATCAAATATCATGACATTTGATGGTTTCTTAATTTTTTGTTGACTTTCATAAAATGGTTGTTCGAACTCTGAAGCTATTTTGCGAGACGATACTGACATGCATAATTTTTCATAATTCTCTCTTTTTAATAGGTTACTGGCGCACGTCCATATTCTGGAAAAGTTGGGCCAGATGATACTGACAAAGTTGACATGGCATATAGGGTTGTTGCCGATCACATTAGAACTCTGTCATTTGCCATTGCTGATGGTGCTTCTCCAGGTACATATTTACATGAGGTTTCTTGTTGCATGTCTTTTTTTTTTTCTGTTTAAATTCAGTGTTCATCTTTCTCATGATTGATCATTTATTTTGAAAAAAGGGTAAAATTTCCTCCTCTTCCTCTTGTGATTGTTGGGGAGGCTCTTTTGTTGACTGCTAGGATGTTATGTGTGTACGACATAAAGAAGAGTGACTAGCAATTGGATTAGTTTTTGTTTCTTTTGCATCTGCTATTAGCTTATATGACAGTGTGGAGGAGACTGGGTTTTCTTTTGCTATACAATTCATGGTGTGTACACTTACATTAACTTATCCTGTTAAGAGCGGCTTTTGAGCAAGGCTGCTGGGCAGTGATGTTGCTGAAAATAAAGCATCTTTCTTGGGGTCATATGACAATGACAAATCCTCTCCCCAAGTTTATATTATATGATACATTTTTCTTTCTTCATTTTCATGATACACATTTTTCCTCAAGATTTTGTTGAATTTCAGCTCTTCATTGTTCTTTTCCTTTTAAAAGTCTATTTAAATGCTGAGCACCTTATTATAGACACTTTCTCATTTATTTCTGGTGGATGCATTATCAATTTAACCGGGGATGGTAAGTGTAGATTTGTTTACAAAGCATTTGTTATTATGTCATGTATTTAGCCAACTGGGATTTCTCTTTGGAGGCTCTTTGTGTTTAGTATTGCAAATGTGATTCATGATGTTTGTCTTTGGTTGTTAGGCAATGAGGGGCGTGAATATGTCTTAAGACGTATTCTTCGCCGTGCTGTTCGCTACGGCAGTGAGGTCTTGAGAGCTCCAGAGGGATTTTTCAGCAGGTAGGAAAAACCAATATGTTACTGTTGTTTAGTTTTGTTAACAATTGAAATCTATAATGCAATTTATGTCCCTCTTTAAAACAATTCAAGCAAAATTTGTAGATACTAGCTTAACACTAATGTCATTAACTTGTGCATGGTGTTTAATTATTGAGTTGAATCCAGGCTTGTAAGTATTGTAGTGGAAGTGATGGGTGATGTTTTTCTGGAGTTAAAGCAGCATGAAACACGTATTAGGGACATTATTGCAGCAGAAGAAGCAAGTTTTGGAAAGACTTTGGTGAAGGTGAGGTTGAGTAATTTTTTGGTCATTACTCTTAACATGTATAAAAAATCAGGGACCTCTAATTTGTGTCATGATTTTCACATAGCCAAATAGATCTTTCTGTTTGCCTTTTTGACCTATTTTTATGATCGCAAATGCCATTTCAACGAAGCAAAACATGTTTTGGGGTTCAATTGGGGTGGGGGGGTTGGGCTGTTTGACACTGCAATGTGTTAAGCTGCCTTTAATAATAAGTTTGCATCTTGGCTGTTGACTTCACCCCTTCTTTTAATTACTACTAATATTTAAAGTTTTGAAGTTCAATCAAGTGCTCTTCTTTATTTCATCTGTTTAGCTCTGTTACCTAATCAGTTTTAGGTATGATCTTCCTCTAATGGTTAGTGTATTGCCCAGCATTTTCAATGATAATCATGGCCAATTGTCAACTTATGTTCAGGGGATCGAGAAATTTAAGAAGGCTGCACAGGATGTTCAGGGGAAAATATTGAGTGGGCAGGTAACTGCACTTCTATTTATCTTTTTCTTTCATCGAGGACAACATTCACTATCAATGCATTACGCAGTCTGCTTTGAATGAATTATTCTATTTTTACTTATTTTCGGCACTTAGAGTGGTTTATTGGAAGCTTTAAGCTAGCTTTCTGAGCTGCTTTTTGAACTTGTTTTTACTTTTTTCAATTTTTTCAAAAATCTCTATGCAAGTTTGATGATGGTGAATGCTCTTAAGAATTTGGAGTGTTGATCTTGAAAAGCAGACCTAATAATTTAAGAAAATTTATGAACTTGCCTGTAGAGGCAGATGACATATACATATGAACCTGAAAGGAATGTAACTTTGGTTTTGGGCATAGGAGTCTTGACCTCCTTTCTTTATACCAGTGGCTATATTCAGCTTTGTTATGTGTTTTTGGCAGGATGCATTTATCTTGTGGGACACATATGGGTTTCCATTAGATTTAACTCAGGTAGGCAGATCGCCTTGGTTTTCTTTCTATATATTAACCTATTTGCCTCTCCATCCTAATTGTCTTTATTGTTGCAGTTGATGGCAGAGGAAAGAGGTTTGATAGTAGATGTTGAGGGTTTCAATAATGCCATGGATGAGGCAAGGGAAAAGTCAAGGAGTGCAAGAAATAAGGTAATGGGAGTTCAATTCATCTATTCCATTTATCCTTTGTTAATAATCTGCTAGATTTTTTTCTTACATTCTCCTTTTAATGAATAAGTAAAAGACGCTAGGCATTTTTAGAGACTATATTTGTAACCGAAAAGGAAACAGTTGATGCATCAAGAAGCTGAAAATAGTTATGAGGCAAAACTATCTTAAGGTAGAGGGGAAATTTTCACATAGTTGTGGTTTTTCCTTTTTCCATGCTAATTGAATCTTTTTGCAGCAAGCTGGTGGTGCTATTGTCATGGATGCTGATGCTACCTCTGCATTGCACAGGAAGGGGGTTGCTACAACAGATGATTCCTTCAAATTCATTTGGTTCCAGGTCTGCATGCATCTTTATCTGTAGATGGAGCTTTAGTTAGATTGTCATTGAGTTTGATTAGTATGAAAGATTGCAAAGTTTAATGAGTGTTGGCTACTGAGAGATCCTTGTATTACAACTGCAGTATGCCTGTGTGGGGAACATATTTGCTTATCTCTCTAATAAACATTTTAAGATAAGGTGAAAATTCCATTGAAGATGGCAAAGGATTTTTTGGTGATTTTGTATCTGATATTATCTAAAAGTTTCATTCTTTGGTTGATAAACTTTCATTTCAGTCTTGAATGAGATTCCTTATTCTCCTGTTTGATGTATTAGAACATTAGAGCTAAATGATTATTTATTGCTTATAGTATCAGAAGAGTATGTTCCTCAAGTTACTCTTTTTCTTTAGAATTGAAATAGTCAGCTATGCATTCCTATCCTTCTCATAATGGGTATTCCATGTTTTAATGTTTCTCAACTAGTCTTTTACTGTTTCAGGACCATTACAGTGTAATAAAGGCCATCTACACTGGTTCAGAGTTTGTGGAAAGTGCCAGTGCTGGCGATGATGTTGGTTTAGTTTTGGAATCTACAAGTTTCTATGCTGAGCAAGGTGGTCAGGTATTCTTCTCAAGTGCATAAGAAATTGTATCCTAACAATGTTTGAGTTTACTTTTCATGTTTGTATGATCCAGTGCTGTACAGTAGGTTGGTTGCCTCGAACATAGAAAAAATTGGTTATACTGTGAGCAAGAACTTATAATTTTGGGGCTTTATTGTTTGGGAAATGATAATCAAAGTTTTAATATTGATTTAGAATGGAAAAGATTGAATTTTGAGGATTAAAGCAAAATAAAAAGGAAGAAAAGTGCCTGCTGGCCTGGAGCTATGGACAGTAAATTATGCTTAGGATTGAAATTTGGTGGTTGCTTTGAGCAGGGATTGGTCAAGGTTTTATAGACAGTTTTATTAGTTTTTACAAGGAAATTTCTGCTTGTTGTAACTTTTTAAGTTTGAAAAGTTACTTGAAAATAATGATGAAGAAAGGCAACTATGATCCAGACGTATTTCCTTAAATAATACATTCATTTATTGCATGCGCCCTTATTTTTATATGATTCTATCCTTAGCAATGCGCATATGTTCTTTGAAATTGAACTAAAAGTTCCATCAACAAAGAAAGCAATGAGTTAAATGATTGCTTACTTTTGTTTTGCTTTCTTTATTCACCTGACATATTTTCTTCTGGACATAGATTTTTGATACAGGATCTCTTGATGGTTCCTTTGGCTCATTTCAAGTTTGTAATGTTCAAATTTTTGGAGGTTTTGTACTCCATATTGGTTCGCTTTCTGGTGTTACTGGCAAATTCTCTGTTGGTGATAAAGTAACTTGTAAGGTAAAACCATACATTTTAAATTAGCTTTTTATTTTTCAAGTATCAATTATTTTTTTCTTCATCTATAAAATGAATAGCTTCTTTTCATTTGCAACCTTTTCAGTATTTCAATCATTTCTGCAGGTTGACTATGATAGGCGTGGGTTGGTTGCTCCAAACCATACTTGCACGCATATGTTGAACTTTGCTCTCAGGGTACACTTAACATGCTGATCTTCATAACTCGTTAGTCCTTTTTGATATTATTGTTATATTTTTTAATCACTTTTCTATGTTTCTCATCCTCATGATTTAAATGCAGGAAGTGCTTGGCAATCATGTGGACCAGAAGGGGTCCATTGTTCTTCCTGAAAAATTGAGATTTGATTTTTCCCATGGTAAGTTTGACCTAATTTTATCCTATTTAGTTTGAAGTATGGTTTAAGCTATTGCTAAAATTTGATCCAATGTTATTAGATCCGAACAGAGATGGTGCTATCAATGCTGATCATTTGAGGAAAATTGAGTCTATTGTGAACGAGCAAATAAAAGCTGAGTTAGATGTATATTCAAAGGAGGCAACACTTGCTGAAGCCAAGCGTATCAATGGTTTGCGAGCTGTTTTTGGAGAAGTAAGCTTAATCAATTTCATCATCATGGCTTTCTAATTTGGCTTCGCACATTTGTTGTGGTAGTTATGTTGTGTTATGCTTTTAATGCAGGTTTATCCTGATCCAGTTAGAGTTGTGGCAATTGGTCAAAAAGTGGAGGACCTCCTTGCTGATCCAGAAAACAAAGAATGGTCATCGATTTCAGCAGAACTATGTGGAGGTTAATTTCTTTATTTGAATGACTTTACTAGAAGCCTTGCTATGAATTTTGTGTTGAAGTGGATTTAATGGTGTTTATAGGTACACACATAACAAATACACGGGAAGCAAAAGCCTTTGCTCTTTTATCTGAGGAGGGAATTGCTAAAGGAGTTCGAAGGATAACTGCTGTCACTACTGAGAGCGCTTTGAAGGCAATGGAACAGGCTGACCTGCTTTTAAAGGAGGTAGATGATGCATCCAAGATTGAAGTAAGCTTGCTGGAGAAGGTCAGTTTCTGTACTTGGGTCTCTAAAACTTTTAATGATTGGAAGTTCTTACTATCAAATTCCTTTATTTTTGTTGTTGTTGCTATTTTACTCTTATAGTACGTTTGATTCACGGAATAGACAAGAATAGTAATAGAATAGAATAAGTATTACGTAGTTTGGTATAATGAATGGAATAGGGTAAAAATAATTATTATAATTTATTACAGTGTTTGATTGGCAATAATAACTTTGGAATAAGAAAGGAATAGAAAATAAAAAGATAAAAATACTTTTTATTAGATATATGATTATTTTATTTTATTTTATTTTTAAATATTAATATTTTATTTATAATCTAATTATTATATTAAAAATATTAATATTTTATTCATAATTTAAATGTTATTATGATTATTTATTTTTAAACATTAATAATGTATAATTTATTTAAAAATATTAAAAATTGATAGATTAAATATTAATATTTTATTTATACTTTAATCATTAATATTAAATGTTATTATGATTATTTATTTTTATTTCAATTTATTTTTTAAATATTAATAATTTATATTTTATTTATAATATTAATAATTTATCATTTAAATATTAATAATTTATTTATAATTTAAATTTTATTATGATTATTTATTTTTATTTAATTTTATCTTTTAAATATTAATAATTTATATTTTTTAAATATTAATAATTGATTATTTAAGTATTAATATTTTATTTATAATTTAATCATTAATATTATAAAATACTACTATTTTATCTATAATTTAAATGTTATTATGATTATTTGTTTTTATTTTATATTTTAAATATTAATAATTTATAATTGATTTAAAATATTAATAATTGGTAATTTAATTTATAATTTAAATATTATTATGATTAAAATTTTAATACTTTTAATTAATTTTTAAATTTAAAATATTTTATAATATATAATTAATAACTTAACCTTTTTATTATAATAAGATTTAATTTTCTCTATTTGCATTTTTCATTTTTTGATTTAAATTGCACTTAGTAATTTAAAAATTAATATTTTAAAATATTAATTTTTTATTTATAATTTAAATACATTATTATTAAAATATGAAAATATTAATAATTTTTTAATTTTAATTAAAAATATTAATTTTATAAGTTTAAGTTTGTAATTTTAAAAACTAATAAGGACAGTTTAGTCCAAAACATTTGAATTTTATTCCCATGGTTGTGGAATAGCTAATACCATGGGGGAAGATGGTATTATTAGCTATTCCAAGCTTTTACCCAATTTTAAAGAATAGCCATTCCTTTTGGAATGGCTATTCCTTCCCCACATGCAAACCAAACAAGGGGATAAAATTTTGTCAGGAATAGAGGGGGAATGGCTTAGCTATTCCCCCAACCAAACGTGACCTTATTCTTCTTGCTTTAAGGTGACTTCTGTGTTTTTGTCTTCATGTTTCCTAATGTTGTGTTTCCAGTTCAATTTATTCCATTTTTCCTGAACTTTTGTTTTAGGGCATATTTCTTGGGTATTTAGTTTTCAACTTTGTTATGACTATGATTTTATCTGCTCTCTTACTCCCCTTGAACAGAAAAGAACCATAGAAATGTGCCTCACTAGTTTCTTATGGTTGGACCATAGGTATTCAGATTTTAGAGCTCCTTTGTTACCTAGTAAGGTTGATCATGTAATTGCTTTCTGGTTATACGTCTCCTGCTTCCTCATGCATTCTCATACATTATGTGCAGTTATCATCATTTTTTATACAAAACTAGCTAAACTGTGATAGATTGTAAAACGCTTGGTCTCTCCTTTTCATCTCATTTAGGGGTGATTTCATGCCATTTGTTAAACAAAAACATCCTGCAACAAGGAGTATTATACTTTATTTGCATTCCATTTTGAAATTTTACTTTGCATCTTTACAGAAAGTGGCTTCTTTAAAAACTCGTGTGGATTCAGCATCAATTCCTGCTGCCAAAAAGGCTGATATTAGGGGCAAGATCGCCCAACTTCAGGTATCATAGCTGATCTAAACAAGACTTTGTATCAACATCAAATTTAGTTATTCTCACGTATGTTGCCTCTGACTTCTTTGCATGCCATATCTTTTGTAATTTATGGAATATGTGATGCATCCTTTCCCTGAAATGAAACACATTCCTTAATATATGCATGTTAGACCCATATTACATACTTCAAAGCAGAGATGTGGGTATGAGGATATGACCTTGTAAATGCAAGTAGAAAGTCCTGGAAAATTTAATGTGTCTGCATCAAACATATAACCAAGTCTGATGCTAGAACTTGAGTTGGAGGAACACATTTCCGGATTTGATCTTCTTGTTTAGTTGTTTGTAATACTAAACCTTTTCTTGATGTTCATCAATGTGTGTTATGGTCTTAGATTTTTAAAAAATCGTTTGTTTTATCAGAATCAACTGAAAAAGGCACAAAAGAAGATTGCTGAAGAAAATATGCAGAAAGCTGTCAAGATAGCAACAGAATTGGCTGAAGTTGCTGCCTCAGAGGGAAAGACCTTCTGTGTCTCCCGTATTGATGTTGGTTTAGATGCAGCTGCTCTTCGTGAAGCAGTTTCAAAAGTTATTGAGCAGAAGGTTTCTAGCTAATTCTGGCCTTACCTCTTTTCAATTAATTGAGTCGTTTCAAAATTTGTTTCATGCACATTTGTGAAAAATGTTGTGATTGAATGAACAGGGAATGCCAGTTATGGTTTTCAGCACTGATGAAACTACAAACAAGGCTGTCGTTTATGCTGGCGTGCCAGAGAAATCAGCCCAGAGCAAGCTATTGGAAGTGTCAGAGTGGTTGACAAATGCACTTGGGCCTCTAAAGGGGAGGTGCGGCAGAGGGAAGGGTGGTCTGGCTACAGGACAGGTTCGTAACTTGGTGCTTAAACTTCACTTAGCTGTGATAAATATTTGGATTTGTATTTCTTAATACTTGAATCCAGTTGCATGCTGTTGCGCAGACTCAACTTCTTTGCATGCCATATCTTTTGTAATATATGGAATGTGTTTCATTTCAGGGAACGGATGCATCACACATTAATGAGGCCATGGATTTGGCAACTTCATTTGCATCAATGAAGTTGAGATGAAAAAATTAATTTTCTGAATTTTTATCTGTGCCGTGGAAGCATTGTTTGCTGTTAAATTTTATTGGTAAAATTTAGGTTGCGGCAAGTGCATTGCCACAGCAAGCTACTAGTGATTTATTCTAATACTGTTCCTCAATATATTGTTACATCACCATACGTACGTTATTTAATATATAGAAGAAAAATGTGCAACTCTATTTCTTCAGTCACTGTAAATTTTTTGTGCCAGAAGGCAATTTTTTACCCTTTGAAACATTGATTCTCTTTTTCTTTTTTTCTACAAGGCAAGATGCCAGAGTAACAACGCTTATCTCTCCTTTCGTGGTGTTTATTTGAACCGTTCTGTTGGTGCACTAACAAAAATTAACAGACTGCGAAGAATTCTTATTAACGAAAATGATCATTAGATGCTATGCAGGTGCTGGTCCGTGTCAAAAAATAGAATCCCTCCAAAAATGTTTGGGGCATATTCAAGCCAATATTTTCTATCATTGGGTATAGTTGTTGAGCATAAATATGTGGTGTGTTTTTCTTATTTGAAGTAGAATATGTGGTGCTTTATTCCATTTTAAGAAGCAAGATATACAATAAAAAGAAAATGTAAAATATACTCATCAAAAATGCATCAAATAGGTCGACTACCATCCTGCTTGCAGTCAAGAGGCCGTGGCTTTGTGGGGGGAGAAAATGTAAGACCGTGTTAAAGCGAAGGCTAAATTTTGTATATATATATATTTGAGGGTAAAAGTAAGAAATATAAAAATTTGTAAAAAGAATAAAGTAAATTTTACTTAAATTTATTGTGATTTACACTTTTTGTACATAGCAATGTAGTTTTGTTTTTCCTAATTAATGCCATCTAGTAAATTGCTCAATAAATTTACAATAATATCATTAAATATAAATAAGTAGATTAATTTTGAATTGTATATTTTTTTGATAATTTTACTGATAAAAGTAATAAATTAATTTACATAAAAACAAAAATTATTCACGAAAATATTAATTAAAACAATATCTACTATATGTTAATAGAAAAAAAAAAAACAAAAAGCAGACTAAAAACGAGGTGAAGGTTAATCAAAATAAAATGATAATTTCATATGCGGGGCGGGAGACATTTACCAGAAACCTCTGACCAGCAAAGAAAAACCCACGCTCCGCTCCGCTCCGCCACGCCCGTCTTTAAGAAAATTGTTTCATTCAGGGCAGATCGCTATGGAATCCATCGGGTGAATAGGAATTGTTCATCCCTACCCTCGGACAACATAATTCCTCGTCAATTACTTTTCATTTCTTGAGCTGTGCGGATGCTTAGCAAACGACAGACATTCTTGGAAGGTCGATCTCCAGTCCGGTATTTGTACTTAATAATGAGAGACACGGCACCGTTTAGGCTGCCCGGCTGCGTACCTCAAACGGTGAAGCCCTCTATCCAAAACCCAAAACCTAAGTACGAGTGAAGACTGAAAAGATGGCGTCATTTCGGCTCAGTCGCGCCTCACGCAGCCTCCTCAGACCCTCTCCCTCTTCTTCAGTCTCTATCCTCTCCTCATTGCCGTCGTCCTCAACCACGATTACGAATCCCCATTTTAGCAACCATTTCACTCGATTTTCTCCTTTGTTTCCCAATTATGAAAATTCTCGTGATCATTTCAGAATCTCCAAGGAAAATCTGTCATTCCTCTCAAATTTCAGTCCAGGAATTGCTTGGATATCGACTTCTTCAGGAGTCGCGGACCGCTCGAGCAAAGGTGATCAGCAGCATAGTAGTAGTGGCAATAACAAGAATGTTGTGGAGGTTCCTTCGTGGATAGACGTTTATTTGCCGAGAGGAATTCAGCCTTACGCTAAGCTTGCCCGCCTCGACAAGCCCATTGGAACATGGTTGCTCGCTTGGCCTTGTATGTGGTAAGACTTCCCATTCTTCTTTTAATTTAGTTGTGCTCTGATTGGTTTTAGAATTTGTTTGAAATTTTGTTGCTTGAGCATGGAACTCTTTTTTCGTTTTTGAAGGTCAATTACATTAGCAGCAACACCTGGGCATCTTCCTGATTTTAAGATGATGGCTCTATTTGGTTGCGGGGCTTTGCTTTTGAGGGGTGCTGGTTGTACCATCAATGACCTCCTTGATCGGGATATTGATACTATGGTAACTTTAATCGTTTCTTCACCCTTTTTACTCGCAATTTCACCTTTTTTTTGCGGGATTGTAATCTTAATTTCTGCTTATTAGTTCTTGGCATGTGCCAGCTCTACAAGTGTAATTATATGGGAGCATTTTGCACGCAGGTAGAGCGTACAAAGCTAAGACCAGTTGCAAGTGGTCTTTTGACACCATTCCAAGGGATTTGTTTTCTTGGGTTTCAACTGCTTTTGGGTCTTGGAATTCTCCTTCAACTTAATAATTATAGGTTAGAGTTCATTCTCCTGCCCTTGTTTCAGTTATCTTCTAAATTATTTGCTTAAATGAAAACTTTACCAAACACCTTTCATGATTTTAAGTGGGATTTTCCATTCCTTTAGTATTTGCTTAACCATAGGAGTTCTATTTTATATTGTCTGAATTTCACTCGTCTTTTCTCCATCTCCTTTGCAAGTTTAGTGAGATCAATAGACATGGTTGGCACAAGACTTGTGATTCATATAACTGAAATTGCTTAACTATTTCTTACAGCCGTGTTTTGGGGGCTTCATCCTTGTTGCTAGTCTTCTCTTATCCTCTCATGAAGAGGTTTACATTTTGGGTAATGATGTTTGCATATTTCTTTTTGCTTTCATATGCTCAGTATTGTATATTTCTTTACCTTTGATGCATCTCGTTGAGTCAGCCCCAAGCCTATCTAGGTTTGACTTTCAACTGGGGAGCCTTATTAGGTTGGTCTGCTGTTAAAGGGAGTCTAGATCCAGCCATTGTGTTTCCACTCTACTTTTCTGGAGTATTCTGGACTCTTGTGTATGATACAATATATGCACATCAGGTACTACTTTATCTCTTGAAAGCCATAAGTTCTTCATGCTTTTCTTTACAGCTTTCAGTGGAATAAATCCTAGCTTGAAATGGCCTGTTATTCTTAAGTTTGGGGAGCTAGTATGGTTCTGTATGTTCAATTTTTATTTTTTTTATAAACTAGACTTTACTAATTTTTCACATCTTAACTCTGGTTGGGATTTGGAGGGGTGACAGGTTTGCAATGACAATTGAGACAGGTCTGTTTGAGATAAAAACAGTTTTATGGGTGACAATAGTTGATTTATGGGGCTGACAATGGCGTTTTTATAAATTCTAACTTTTTATATATAAAAAATTTATGGTTACTAGTAGATCACCATATTTATAAGTTTGTAAGACCACAAAGATAGAAAAAAAAAAGAAGAGAAAAACTTATTTGTTAATAAAATCAACCCTGTTTACATTGCTTTTGTTCTGTATTCTTTTCCTTCCACTCCAAAAAAAAAAAAAATACTTCTGTGAGATACATTATCTATATAGGTTAAAGATTTTTGTATTCCAAGATCTGTTGGGAGTATGAAAAGTAGGATTTGCTGGCAGAAAGGTTCAAGGATAGCTGCTTTCTTTGACAATGATAACTATTCATTCAGGATAAAGAGGATGATATGAAAGTTGGTGTTAAATCTACAGCCTTGAGGTTTGGGGATTCAACTAAGGAGTGGATTGCTGGGTTTGGAATTGCATGCATAAGTAGTCTTGCTCTCAGTGGATTCAATGCTGATATAGGTATTTGCTTGCCTTGTATTTAGTTTTTGTGCGGTTTGCTTATGGTAACCTTTAGTTTTGCTAAGTTTTCTAAATCACTTTTGAGCAGGGTGGCCATATTATGCCTTTCTGGCAGCTGCATCTGGACATTTAGCTTGGCAGATACGGACTGTTAATCTCACATGTCGTGCTGATTGCAATAGAAAGTGCGTAATAAGTTTCAAAAGTCTTTGGCCTGTCAAATTTAATATAATTTGCCTGCAGTAATTTGGATTGGAATAGACGAAAGTTACAGATCATACACAAGGATCTTAAACCTTTTATAATACTTGCTAGTGGAGAATCTGGAGATCTGATTTTGACTTAGTGTTCATTTTCGTTTGTACTCAGCTTGTGGTTTGCTGTTCTCTCTCATTTCTTGTTTTCTCTTGTTTACAGGTTTGTGTCTAACAAGTGGTTTGGTGCCCTTGTTTTCAGTGGGATTTTATTTGGAAGAGTCTTCTCTTAAAGGTATACTTAAGATTTTAAACAAATGCTTGACAGCTAAGCACCCCCCTAAATGGAGTAATATAAGCGATAATAATTGTAGAAATAATTGTGCTTGTATTCTTTTTATGATCAACAGTTAATTCTATGATGTTATACATAAGGCTTGATACTAATTGGTAAAAACCTTGTTACCTTGAAGCTGGTATTTATATGTGGTTTCAAATATGTATGTTGAATCTCACTTTTTTTTTTTTTTTTTTTTTTTTCTGAACCAGGAACTGGGTGCTTTGAAACCACAGGACAATTTTTGAAAATGGTTGGAACCTTTAGATAAATTTGAAGAAAGCAGACAGAATTGGAGAATAAATTCTGCTAATTTCAGCGGGAAAGGGAAAGACAGTAATGAATCCTGTTGAAAGTCACTTGTTAAGTTCATTTTGCTTTCATCTTCTTTACATTTTCCGTTTCTGTTTAAATTTGGTATTTTAAAGAAGAAAAGAGAGAGAGAGAGAGAGAGAGTGTGTTATTTGGCAGAAAACGACTGACGTTGTTGTAACATCCATTTGTGGAGTATAAAGTCATTGTTGTAACAAACATTTTGCAATTCCTTGTGAGCATTACTAGCATATGTATAGTCATTCTCAGAGCTCATCACCAATTCAAACTTATTATGTAGTCCCAATTCTTCAAACAAAAAAAAAGAAAAAAAGAAAAAAGAAGGTTATATACATATAGTCAAATTATGTGTAAATTTGTCAATCTGGAATCTTGATCACACTTTTGTCTTCGAAGCATATGAAATTTGTCAATCTTGTAAATATAGAAGCACATCGGAGGCCTACTTCACTGGAAAATCAACAACTAACTACAACTATAACAACGACGTGCCCGGTGTAACAAAGAGCAATGCACAGACACCGCGATTACAGCCAGAAAGAAATTAAATTACAAGGAGACCTCCGTACAAAATCACTCTTTCCTATTCCTGCTTCAAAATGCCAAGACCAAGTTTTATACCTGTTGTATTTTTTAGACCGGTTTTTTCGTTATAAAATGAATTTGTAAGAAATTTTTTATGTAAGGTATACACATTTGCGGACCAAATATACTAACTAGGGATTAAAGATATTCTTTTTCATTCAATTGTGCAAATGCTTACCCATAGAGAAGAAAGAGTTACTTTAGTCCGAGTTTACTTCTATTTTAATATTTCTCATGAGAGGTTCACCAACTCACATATTCAATATTAAAAATATACATGCTAAGTGTAAGAAAGCTTTTATTTATAAATTCTAAACTCATCATATTTTTTATTAATATAAAATTTATAACACAAACACTTTAACGGAATTGATATTATATTCACATCTATTCTGTTATTTACATTTAAAGATCTATTTATTTAAATTTTTTTTTAACCAAAACGTTAATTTAGAATCTGTGAATTTTTTCCGACCCACGTTACATTTACGCAATTCCCATGTACGGCAATGAAGATTACGAGGCCAGCTATTTTCTATAAGAACGTCTTTTGAGTATTTGGAAATTACATCGAATGCCACCTCATTTTGTCACACACAAAAAAAGTCTTTGGAAAATCAAATTACCTTCCTTCTCCTTTTTTGCTTTTTAAATATTTAATTTTTTACTTTAAATATACTATTAGTATATGGAAGTTTTATCAGTGCTGTTGAGAACATTAGAGAAAAATGCTGATAACTTTTGGCTCAAGGCTCTACCCTACCTGTCTTACAAACAAATATTTAAAATTACGAGTATTTAATTTTATTTTTTAAATTTATTTATTAATAAAACGATAACATTTTTTCATCAAAAAAATGGTAACATTTAATTCATTGATAATATATAAAATTTCTACATTAATAGTGTATAAAATATAAATACATAATTAATTTATGATAAAACGTTGATTGCATTTAAATTTGTTCT